>NW_007046022.1:0-2047 GCF_000164805.1 Carlito syrichta
AAAATAAAATAAAATAAAATAAAATAAAGCTATTGTATAGTCAGAGTGCTGGACTATGTTATGTCAACTTGCTTACCCTAGGAACTATGCTTCCCAGAATCCTTTGTTTGATCTCAGTTAGAGTTGGCCAAAGGAAGACTATGCATGGGATATGAAAGGAAGAAATGAAATAGAAGCAATTACTCTCCAAAGGTCATGGTGCTGAGATGCTGCAGTGGACAGACCAGACGCGTCTGGCAGGCCCAGGTTGTCCCCCTCTCTCCTTCTCCTTGTCCTGGTCCTCTCCTCTCTGCAGGTCCACCTGCTGCTCCTCCTGCTCCCCCTTTTATCCTCCCACTATTATGTCCTGAATCCCTTGGCTACAGAATGCTCCTGCAGGATCTGAAGTCACCCACTTCAGTGCTACAATCAGACAGATTAGCAACTGATCCTCTGCTCTCTAATCATCCCCGCACCCACCCCCCAATCTGATCTGCACTTCCAGTTCTTGCCACATTTGAGTAAGGTCTATTTCCTGTAATAAAGCCCTCATTTAGTATTACAGTGGCTTCCTTTTCCTGGCTAAACCCTGACAGATACAGTGCTCCAGGCACGAGCCATATGTAAATTTTCCTTCTTCTGAGAGCCCAGAGTTGTGCCCTGGAGCCTCTGAAAAGGTGCCTGGACTGCACTAAGCAAGTGGGACCCTGTCCTGCGTGACATTTATTTTAAAAGGTCTTTCCACGCACAAAGCATTACCTGTGATATCTAGCAAGAATTTTGTTTCCAGTATTAAAATGTCACTGTTGATTTTTTAATGATATTGTTTTGCTTTTCCTTCAGTTGGGATTTAAATTTTTCATGGTAGCATTCTAATTGCCATTAGAATTCCTAGGTAATGGGCATTCCTCAAATCCTCATTGTGTTAACTGCTATCCTGAATCCTGGAGAAGACAAAAGCAAGTTAAACTAAACATGGAAGGAGACAGCCCTAGAATGGCTTAAGAAAAAAGGAGAGGGGAGAAGAGGGAGGAAAAAAAAAATCTAGGAAGCAATTAGGAGCACTACCATTTTATGTTCCTGTTTTTTACTTTCTTCTCACATATGCCCTCAATTGTTTACTTTAGAATAAAGATATTTTATTGGGTAAAATTAACATCTTCTCTCCTTTACCCTTTTCAAACAGCAGAGCTAAAAAAAGCATTCAATATTCCTGCCTGGCAGTAGATTGTCTTCTGATATCTTGTCAATTGTAATTGGAGCATACTGCAGATCAGAGGCAGGAGTGTCAGCATTAATGGTCTTTACAGCGAGTTATTACAGAGGGATGTTCCCCCGCCAAGGAGGTAGTTGTCTGGTCATGATCTCCTGTGACAAAAGCGAGGTTCTATGAGTCATGAGATAATTGGTAGTGGTGTCAGTACTTAGGGGCTCTAATGAGTCCAATTTCTGAGAACTTAACTATGAAGTGGGCACAGCACTTTGTTAAATTTTGTTTTATTGGACAGAGGTAGACTTACTTTGTCCTGCAGACCCTACATTATATATTTTGAGGGCCAGTAAGGGACCCATTTTCCAGTGAAAGGATGAAAGGAAACTTATTATTTAGAAGCTTTGCAAAAGGTGCTACACTTGTTACCAAGATGTTCACTCACAAAAAGCCGGTTAACTTAAATAAGAGAAAAGCCTAAGACCCAATCTCTGCTCCCTGAGATGTACAAGCAGAGGAACATGATCCTCATAGGCCAGTCGGCAGGATGATGAAAACAATAAGTCTCCAGAAATAAATATTTTTGAGAAAAGGAAATTTATTCTGTTTGAGATCAAGCTCAGAAATAGAGCCTGAGGTGTTAGGTGATGGTGGAGAAGAGACGATCTGTGGTTGTTGTTGGAAGATCTTCCTGATCCTGCCACTACTGAGCATAGTATCCTAATAGTCCCTGCATGGTACACCAGGGCCATTTCAGCAGGGATTCAGGGCAGCATGACTGGTGTATTGTGTTGGGCAGGTGTGAGGTCCCATTTCCTGGGTTTGATTCCCAACTCTCAGATTGAAAAATTTGAGTGA
>NW_007046023.1:0-2054 GCF_000164805.1 Carlito syrichta
TCGAGGCTGCGGTGGCCGGGAGCTCAAAACAAAACAAAACAAAACAAAAAAACACTCTGCAGGTGATTCTCATTCTCAGCCAGAGTGGAGAAGCATAACTTTACTGGGATAAAGAGAACATAAGCATTCCTGTCTGAGTGTGCGCACCAGTTGAGATAACAGGGGGAAGCTTTTTAGGAATGCAAATGGACTCAATGTAGCATTTGCAAAAGCTGAAGAATTGGTCCTGTGACTCTGGCTCACAAGAGTAGAGTATAGGAGGCTGCATATCTCCCCCACTGAGGGCAATGTTTGACGTGCCAGGGCATCTCTAAGTCTATGAGCATAAGATTCCTAATCAGCAGCCGTCACAGGTATTGAAAATGATGAAATGGCAAGGCAGCCAATACCCAGCTTGGTGAACCCACAATGCAGACTGATGAATGAAGCCACTGTAGAGAATGACAGTACAATGAGAATGACCAAGTGACCTATAAGACGACCAAACATTTTCACCTGTGGAATGTCTGTACCTTTGCAAAACACATTTAGTAATTGGCCTACATGGCCCTTTATTATGGCCAAGACACTATGAGACACACATATAAATAAGATGGGGTCCAATCATGAAAATGAAACTCAATAGTTTGGAATTTATAGAGTGGGCAGCAGAGCAAAGAGACATAAAAATTTTTTAAATGGCACTGCCATGGTTAGGGATCCTGATAGCACAGATTAAAGAAAGAGACAATTTGAAAGTAAGTACAGTTTGCAGATTACAATAGTGTAAAACAGAAGGACTTTCAGATCTATAAAATCACGCAAAACCTCTCATCAGCCCTAGACAAAGGAATGGCAAGTATCAATATTCTCATCTTACCAAAATGGGACAGATTAAGTAAACTGAGGCAGTGAAGTCAGTTGACTTGCTTAGACATAGTAGTCATTCCACAGTTAATGGCAGAGGAGAAATCTTTTAACTGATGTAGTTGCCCGAAAAATGATCACTAGAAGAACTAAGAACTCTTATTTAGTAATTCAGTTCATACTGGTCAGTTTGGTTCACTTGCGGTGACAGGTATCTCAGCACAGGAGAGTGACTGTCACCCTTACCTCACTCAGATGTGTCTTCAGTTCCTGCACTTTTCTGTATTCCGGAGTGTCAAGGACCACTTTGTATTTATCTCGTATCTTTCTTGCATGATCGGTGTATAGATAATTAGACTTTTTAAAAAACAAACAGAAATATAAGCTGATTAATCATTTAAAGAACTGCATGTCACATTGTTTTCCAAATGGCTGGCATGCACACATGTGTCCTGGGTGTCTTTCCAGGCAAAAACAACTGTCATTTAACTAAGTTCATCACTTTTTATTGGAGGCACAGATCATCTTAAGTAGGTCATGACCTACTCAAATGAGTCAGTGGTATAGTTCCCCTTAAAAGTAGCTGCAGGCTAAGATCCTTTCTGTTCAGCTCTGGAGTCTGGTGATGGGGTACATGGCAGCTGTGCATGGGTGGCTATGAGTTGTGAAAATGTGCACTCACCCAGAGCTTCCGCAGGTGTCGGGAGCGGACCATGTCAGGAGTGTCATACAGGAAGCAGCCAAGTCCTTTCAGGATCTGCAAGTCCTCTTTGTATTTAATCTGTCGGGCAAACACAGAAATTTAGCTGGTCATGAACAAATGTAAATCAGGAACATAAAAGAAAAAGTAGCAATGCTTCTTTATTGAGCTTTCACTTTGGTTCAACTTCTCCATCATGCACTCTCCATTTATTTGTGCTCAAATCACAGTGTTTTTTTTTTCATTTCAGTCTCTAACCCTGAGCTGAGGAGAGAGCACTGCTGTTATTTTATTATTATTATTATATTGATGGGAGAAAAGCACAGATTGTAGAGGCTATAATACTGAGTGATCTATCACAGAAATAAAGAACTGAATATCACATGTTTTCACTCATAAGCAGACCTTGAACAACTATCGTAATACTATAAGAAAGGAATTGGCAGTAGTGGGAAACTGCCAGGGGAGGAGGGCCACACCACATCAACAAGGGTACCTGCATAATGAA
>NW_007046024.1:0-7569 GCF_000164805.1 Carlito syrichta
CATTTAATGTGTAACATGGGATACATTTTGTGGGTAGAGGGGTCAGTAAAAAACTATATAAGCTTGTAAGAATTGAATAAAAATTGGCAGAGTCTTGAGCTCTCCCCAGGAAGAGGATTCCTGTCGCCTTCGTCTTTTCTTTTTCACGGCTTCCCAATTCTCCCCAGTCAGGCCCTGACTCTCTTGTTGGAGCTGGACTCTAGCACTTAGGTCTTCAGGTGAAAATGTAAAGTAAGCAATTATATCTCTGAACCTGGAGCTCAGGAAAAAGAACTACACATAAAGCAGAATGAGCTCACCTGATTAGAGAATGCATCTTCAGGACTAATTACTACTTCTTAAGGAGCTTCAAAATTTAAGAGCTAAGACAGAAGGAGGAAAACCAGTACATGAGATTAAGATGGGGCAGCTAGAGACATGGAAGAAAAACAAGGATGTGTTCAGAAATCCATAGAAGAAAGTTTTTATTAGGTAAGGAGTGATCAAGTGCAGCTGAACAGTCAAGAAATACAAGGATAGTTAAATGTCCATTGAGTTTGACAAAGTAGACATCCTTACTGACATTGATCAGTGCAAAATTTGTGGAGAAAAGAGAATGGAATCAGCAGAAAAGAGAGCAGACATTGAAGAATTTAAGAGTATACTATTTGCTAAATCTATCAATAATTATACTACACAGGGAAGAGAAGTAGTAGGAGAGTAGCTAGAAAAATATGGGTGGTCACGGGAGAAGATTGTGGGCCCTGGAGCATTTGATGCTAATGGAAATGAATTAGTGAAAATTTAAAAAAAGGATGTTGCAAGAGAGAGTAGAAGAGGAATAATTATAGAATAGGATGTTGAGAAATCCTGAGAGATGGAGTCCAGAGTACAAGTGGCTGGGATGGCTTTTTACAGGAGCAAGAATGTTGTTTCTGCTACAACAGTAGAGAAAACAGGTAGAGGTAAAGGTTTTAAATTGATATTCTTGGTGCATAGAAGAATGATTATTCTATACCTTGAATTATAGATACATTTGGTTCGTTCTGCCAAGAGTTGTGCACAGATCTCTAAATCATTTTTCCACATCAAAGAAAAGCAAGGGGAAGGACAAGCCCAGTCTCTTCCTTTGCCAGCAGTTTATTTCCTCTCAACATAGGTATTTTGAAAAGCCGAAGTTTACCTAAAATTTTATTATATATGGTTTGTGCTTTTCTGGTTTGTTTGAAAATTTGAACAAAAGTTTAAAGCAGCATGCGTGCAAATACATACAAAGCAGCAAACTGACTGCTTGAGAACCAAGAATATTGCTATGAAAAAGAGATTTGGTACTAAAGGAGGAGGTTCTTCAACAGTATTTTTACTTGAAGTTAGGTAAAGGAAATGGAAGAAATAGAGGACAGAACATGGCAACTGGGTAAAGAAAAAATAAATAGTGGCTTAAAAACAAATGATAACAATATTATGGCAACAGATTTTATGATAATTAAGAGAGCAAGCATAGTAAAATGTGAGGTTTACCATAAGGTTATTAAGTAACTGTATGAATTTTTACATCCTTGCACTTTCCATATTAAAGTTATCTGTATATGTATCAGAGATAACTTTTTTCCTCTTAGAATGCATGTCACCTAGAAGAATGCCTGACAAATGTAGCTTTAAAAAAAGTGTTGAATAAATGAATACATGAATGGTGTTGACAAAGTTCACTTGATATAAAGTATAATTTGTTTATACAAATATACATATGATTGGGCACAAGAGATGGAAAGATGAAATAGATATTTACCTATTTGCAAATAACAAAAGTAATTATATTTATGATTTAATTTACTCATTTAAATAATAAATATGTTTTAAATAGTATTGAATACTTGCAATATTGCAGAGACATAATATCTCATTAAATCATTCAGACAGCTATATGAGGGTTATTCATTTTAAAGATAATAAAACTGGATGGCAAAATAAACAAGTGACCTCACAGGACTGGAATTAGAATTTGATCTGTGCAATCTGATCCTAGAACCTGGACTCTTAATGATATGCTTTATCATTTCCCCCAAAAAGATTTTCTCAAAGATATCTATTCTATGCCACCTGAAAGTTATTACCTGATTTCTTTTCATCCTATGATAAATTTTACCAATATTAATGTGTGAGTAATCAACCTTTTAATTACTTACATCTTACTGTGAATTTGGTTCTACCAAGAATACTATCCTTCCAATTCCACATTACTGAATAGGTAACATTTTGTTGGGTAAAATAATTAAAATAAATGGTAGAAATTTTAGGATCTTCAAGACTAAAAAAAGCAGAGAAAAGTGGTCTTTGTACACCTAGGACACTTAGGGCAATGGGGTCTTGTTCTTGTAGAGGTTGAACCAAAAGGTTCAAGAAGAAAAATACATTATTTAGAGAATGATGTCCTGTGATTGTTAAGGAAAGATAGGAACAATGAAGTAAAAATAGATTTAGTGATAAATGTAAAATTTATGTACACAACAACAAAAATGAAAGGCAATAACAAGTATAACCTTTGCAATGTATATGCAAAACAATGAATTATAGCCTTGAGACACAAGGGGCCTTTTCTAATCAGTAAGAAAAATAACAAAACAGCAATACGAACATGGTATAAAAGATGAATAATTTATGACAAAAGAAATATGCCTTGTTAGTAATCATTCTTAAAAAGTATCTTTATATGAGAAAATAGGCCATATGAGAGCATTGACTATCTCTCCATTTCGTTGGACTATAGCAATCTCTCTTATCCATGGTTTCATTTTGTGGTCAATTGTGACTCATGGTCAACCATGATCCAAAAATATTAAGATATATTGAGAGAAACCACATTTACATAACTTTTATTACAATATATTGTTATAAATGTTCTATTTTATTGTTAGTTATTTTTGTTAACCCCTCACTGTGCCTAATCTATAAATTAAACTATATCGTAGGGTATGTATGTTTGGGAAAAATATAGTATATGCAGTTAGAGCTCTGTATCCATGGGTTCCACATCTGTGAATTGTGAGGAAATAAAAAATATTCAAAAAACTGTGTGTAACGAACATGTACAGACTGTTTTCTTGTCAGTATTTCCCAAACAGCAAAGTATAACAACTATTACATAATATTTACATTGTATAAGGTATTATAAGTAATCTGGAGATAGTTTAAAGTATGTGAGAAGGTGTAAGTAGGTTATATGCAAAACTAAACCATTTTATATCAGGGACTTAAGCATTGTGGATTTTGGCATACAGTTCAGTACTATTTCAGTTTCAGGCATCCACAGATAAGAGGTAACTACTGTACAACCAAATATTATTAAAAATTATAGATCACAAATGGCTACATTAAATATACCATTTTATATATAAGTTGATTAATCATTTTAAAAATTATATTTTTAAAAAATTTAACAGACATATTAAGGCATAACTGACAGAAAATAAAGTGCACATATTTATAGAAAACAAATGGTTACATTTTGATGCATATATAATCTGAACGATCACCACAATTAAAGCAACATATTCATCCTCCTCAAATAACTCTTGCCCCCTTGAAATGACTTGAAAAGAATGTGCATTCTGCAAATACTAAGTAGTGTGTTCCATAAATATCCACTAGTACAAATCACAGGTTAGAAGAAAAGATTTATAAATTACGTATTTGATAAAGGACCTTTATTCTGAATATATAAAGAGCATAATGACTCAATAATAAGAAATCAGTGAACCTAATTTAAAATACACAGGATATATGAACAGGCAGTTCACCAAAAACAATATAGGAATAGCTGCTAAATACATGAGAAGATGTATTCAGGATGCTTCTTATGGCTATTAGAACTCTAAAGCAGCTTTCTCCTGTCCTATAGAGTCTGGCAAACTCTAGCAGCCTTGGTTTATCTGGTCTCTAGGACCCTTCTCAAGACAGGGAGACTGTGAGATAGGTTCTTTCTTGGGCTGTCCTCTTGGCACTGTAGCCTGGAGACAGTATCAACTCATTAAGCTAAGGCAATTGTAGGACACACCCTATTTGTTTGCCATTTCTCAGAGAACACTATCATTTATTGCCTAATGTGCAGTGGTCCCATTGAGCTATTAATTTACATTTTTTTCTGAGCAAATAAGTGCAAATAATCTCAGTTGCATATCCTGGTCATTATCAATTATTCTGAATGACCTTATAAAAGATAAATTACATGGTCATTTTTGAAGCAATATTAATTCTTAATGAAAGAGCTGACTACTGGCGTTTACAGAAAAGAAGCACAAGTCAGAAAAATCAAGTACAATTTCTTTGAAAAGAATAAATAGCATCTGTTACAAGGTACCGGATGTTATTTCTACCCACTCATCAGGAAAAGCAGGGTTTAAGCACAAGCTATACAGGATTTGGTCACTGCAATGACCTCATGTTTAAAAAAAAAAATTGCTTTGTTTTGTTGTGCTGATGAACACTTAACACAATTTAAAATAAACCCTGAGCTAATAGAGCTAAAACATTTTTCAGGTTGAACCTAGTAACATCTGTTTACATAAAAACTTGAGTATTTGACCCTGATATGCTTTAGAAAGTGACATATGGCACTACATATTGAAACAATGTAGAAATAATAGCAGTGTTGTAAGAAATGTGTTTTTGGTTTTTGTCTTTTTTTGAGTTGGAGTCTCGCTGCATCACTCAGGGTGCAGTGGCATGCTCACAGCCACCCCAGCATCAACCTGCTGTGCTCCGGTGATCCTTCCACCTCAGCCTTCCAAGTAGCCAGAACTACAGGTGCATGCTACCACGTCTGGCTAATTTTTTATTTACTACAGAGACGCGATCTCGCCAAGCTGCCTGGGCTGGCCTCGAGCCTACCGGCTCAGACAATCCACTCGCCTCACCTTGGCCTCCCAAGGTACTGAGATTACAGGTTGAGTCAATGAGCTGGCCAGAAATGTTCTTAACTAGAGAAATACGTAAGTGAATCAATAAAATTTGAGTGTGCAAGGAGATCATGAAATGAGCCAGATCTGTAACGTTGAAGTAGAACTCAACCATAGATATAAGCATTGTTCCACGTTTGTCATCAGAGCTTTTGAAACATGCAGATTCTTGGTCTCCAACCCAAAAGATGATAGATAGGGGATAGTATATGGGAATATATATTTTAAACAGAGCCTTCCAGAGTATCATCATTGGAGCTGTTGTGGCAGAACTGACTCTCACAGTGAAGAAACAAGCGGCACTCCCAGAATGTGAGGAGAACACAAGTTTATTTCCCCCATGGGGCCCAGGGAGCTAATGCCTAAGTCCTAGGGCCCGTCTACTTGTGAGCTTTGCCTTGTATCAGATTTACATTTCCGCATATGTGCAGTTTACATTTTTGTGTGCATGCAGTATAGCTCGGGTGGTAGTGGGGGCTTAGGCAAGCTGTTTACAGAAGCGGATATTGGGAGGAGAAAAAAATGGTTAGGCAGGAGCCTCTTTCCTCTTGACCATTGTTATGGCCCTTTTGACTTCCTCCAGATGGCCTGCCAGTTTAGAGCCATTATTCTAAACTACCAATTTTGAAAAAGAAGAGAATAAAACCTTCCTATCTGGAGATGTTAATTGCTCAGCCAGGCAACTGACAGTAAAGGAGAAACGAACACAGAGCACCTGATTCTGCCTCCAACATTCTCCCTAGCAGACACTATTGCTTTATTCATTATTGCATAGATCATTGCAAAAGAAGTGACCCTGACAGCTTTTTTCAGTAAATATATTTTGACTAAAATAGGATTGATAGCGTGTGAAAAAAAAAAAGTGTTAAGTTTGAGTATCATGCTATTATTACCCTAAATATCTCAAACTTTTTTTTTTTTTTTTTGAGTTGGAGTCTCACTCTGTCACCCAGACTGGAGTGCAGTGGCCGCTCCCGGCCACCACAGCCTTGACCTGCTGGGCTCCGGCGATCCTTCGGCCTCCGCCTTCCAAGTAGCCGGAATTACAGGTATGCACTACCACGCCCGACTGATTTTTTGATTTATTGTAGAGATGAGGTCTCGCTGCCCAGGCGGGCCTCGAACCCGCGGGCTCAGGCAATCCACTCACCTCAGCCTCCCAAAGGCACGGGATTACAGGCTGAGCCATCGAGCCCGGCAATATCTCAAACTTTACCAGCCAGATTGTATGCCTGTTCATGTCTCCCTTTAGTACTCAAATCACAATATTCCAAATTCTATCCTGCTTTTACAGAATAAAGCCAGTATTTATCAGCTTGCCATTGCCAAGGTCTGTGATAAATCCAGAAGTATTTTTACTTCTCTTTTTATTTTATTTTTTACAAATGTGCATTTAATGTTATTGATTACTCAGCTAGTATAGTGCTAGGTACCTACCTGCATTTCAACATTTTTTTAAACCATTCTTCAGTTGGTTTCATACAATTGTTGTTGCTTTTCCCTATCCTCAAGCATTATAGAAACATTATTCCTTAATCCCTCGGACACAGCAGACAAAAGCCTAAAATTTGATAAAATTTATGAAAAAATTTATAATACTAGATTGGAAGTAGACCACAACATAATCTTACACCAATTTGCACTATTGTAAAGTGACTCACCAACCTGCCCTTCTATCCTGAGCCCCTTGCCTTCTCTTGCATGTTCAACCACAGCAAGAGCTACCGGCAGCTCCGCTCCAGGGGAAAACAAGCCAAAATACCTGGGCTTCAAAGAGTGGGGGATATTTTCCTTCATCTAAATGGAAGACATTCTTTAGGAGTTCTTGTTTCTTGCCCAAATGAACTTCACTGCAGTTAAAATGACCAGGAAACTGGTCACAAACATACAATGGGATGAAATCAGCACAATTCTCACAAGTCTGAGTTATTCAGCTTTAAATGTTTCAAAAATAAAACAATAGCCATATGGTCCAGATTTCTGTGCCAAAAGCTCAGTCCACATTTTTTCAGAATCTTGGGTAACAAGCTCACCCAATATCATCTTGTTTATAAAAAATTCCTTTTGTTTCACAATGTTTCAATTTAACTAGCGATCAGTATAATTTTTAAAAGTTCCACATAGAAAAAAAATAGATTTTATCATTTAAACAAGCACACTATTTAATAAAAGTCTACTATGTACCAAGCAATGTTCTGGACACAACAATAATTTTACAATAATTTTAAAAAGCTAAGCTCTTGCTAGTTTTTAAAAAATATAATATAGTATAGTAAATTGGCAGAGAGAAAAACCAAAAACAAAGAAAATCAGAGCACTCTAGTGCTGACATGAATTAGACATAATTGGATCATAGAGAAGCCTGCCGAATTCTGCTGCAAGGAATCAAGGACTCCTTACAGAAAAAAAATGCTGTGGCAGAAACAAATCACTCAAGAAATTTGCTAAATAGAAAATAGTAGATAAGTGATTTTCAATGTAAATAAATATCTTAAAATATAAAGTTTATAAGAGTAAACTGAAAACAAAAAATGCAAGAACTAAGGAGGAAAATAATAAAGCTGCAACAAAGACATGAGAAAGACCTGCTGTGGGAGGCGGAATAATGGCTTCCCAGTGACACCTACATCCTAAT
>NW_007046024.1:8072-21205 GCF_000164805.1 Carlito syrichta
TACATTTGTATTGCTTTAAGATACGAAGTTTGTGGTGATTTTTAATGGCAGCACTAGAAACCTAATATGTCTGCTGTTTAGTAAATGGAGAGATATTCCAGGTATGGATTTGGAAGATTTAATATTTAAGTTGTTAATGTTTCCCAAATTATTGTGAAGGTTCAGAGCAATTTGATTGAAACCCCAAAAGCCTGTAGGTGGAATTTGACGAGTTTGCTCAAAAAATGTGTATAAAAATTAGAAGTAGTAAAAAGTAACCCAGACAACCTTGAAGAAGAAGAAAACAAGATGATGAGATGTTCTCTAATTGACAAGATTCCAACTCAAAAAAAAAAAAGATTTAATTATCATTTTGTAGGAATCAAGAGTGTGATATGGTGTAAGAATACATAGAGCAATGAAATTTAACAGTCTTCGGAAGAGACCCAAGCATCTATTGGATACAAGACAGGAATGTCGTGCTGGTCATTGAGGAAATAACTCTCCCCTCCCCCTCAGTAAATGCTGCTGGAGCAATTTGTATCCATGGGGGAAAAGATAAATTAAATCCTTAACTCACAACATTTATACACAAGTATAATCAATTCTGTGTAGATTAGATATAGAATTATAAAGCAAAGTAATAAATCTTTATAACATAAGAAGATCTTTTCATGATCTTCATAAGAGGATTTTCTACACAAGACACTAAAAGGAAAATGATAAAATTGATTCTGCTTTATTAAGAAATTGTGTTCGTCAAAAAGTACCAAAGAAAGTTAAAGAGAAATCTACCAATCAGAAAAAATATTTGCAACACTTAAAATGGACCACAGACTATTATACATATATGTTAAAAAACTCCAACAGCTATAGAAAATAGGCAACAAACGAGTAAAGATGGGCAAAAAAACTTTAAAAATTATTTCACAAAAAAAGATATCTGCATACTAGCACTCATATAAAAAAGTGATCATTTTATTCATAATCAGGAAGAAACAGCAACATTTAACCAATATGAGATAGCATTAAATACCTTTAGATTGGCAAATTATGACACATCCTAACACAACCAAATATCAAGAGATTGTGAAGCAACAGGAGCAATGCTCTATCATGGATGGAATGCAGTCATTTTGAAGAACAGTTTAGTATTATCTAGTAAAATCAAAGAGAAGTATTCTCAAGAAACAAGAAATCTACTCTTAGGTCTTTTCCTCATAGAAATTTATGAAGTACTAGTGATTATATTTTCCAGGATACACGCATAAGAATGTTAATCATAACTGCTTTTGTTAATCCCAAACAACAGGAAACAGCTGATATGTCCATCAAAAAAAGAAGGCTGAAATACAATTGCATTTATTAAAATGAATAATCTATCCAGCTACCCGTGGCAACAAAGTTGAATCTCACAAGCATAATATTATGTGAAAAAGCAAAGTCACTAGATAGTAAGACAAATAATAATCTATACAGATGTAGATATATAATGCCTTGAGTTATAAATAATTTAAGAATACATGGACAAACTATAAGAAGAGAAACAAAGAACCAGAAAATTATTATAAAACTTACTATAGTGGCAAATGTTGGAAAGGACACAGTTGATGCAAAGGCAGAAAAAAGAAGCATGTCCCTAATCATGTCCACCTGGTTTATCGTTTTTCAAATCGGATTTTTTTCCTAAATTATCTTATGTACAGGAGGTTCTTGTTACATAAGTATAATTGGTACTCTAAGGAGGTTAGATACAAATTTCAACACAAAGGATCAATAATTCTTAATAAATAGTGGGGGAGAGGAGTGAAAAAATACAGCAAAATGCTTATAAAAATAAGTTTATCTTATATTTAAAATTTAAGCTACAATTATTTGTATGCAGTAATTTTCAAAACAAGAAAAGTAGCAAGTATTGAGACTTTTGAGAGGCCTTTATTGTTCAGCATAATTTTAAGATAGCACAATGACACAGCTGTATTTTGTATGACTTAATTTTTTTGAAACATCTACCAATCTTCTTATGTTCCTGTTGATTTTCTATTTTTGAATCATTAACTTGTCTAACTCTGACGTTCTTCCATTTGTCTGTGATTTTGCCTGTGATTTAAACACATTTATAATATTACTTTTATGGTTCTCTAAAATCCTAGATTTTTACAAGTTATTTTGTTATGTATACGGCATTATATTTACACTAAGCATTGGAATCTGACAGCTGGTGAAAGACGGTTCACAATGACCTTGACATGGTGGCAAAGACAGAGAAGCTAAGCCAGGTGGGAAGAGACCATGAGTGGGAACCAATTTCATGTCAGCTCATTAGTGAATAATTTTGTCTATGTTACTTTTAATGTTTATGGCTTTCTTAGGTAATCTCATAACTGCAGTGATTTTGTGAATGAAAGTTTAGAGAATGTAAGCCTTCTGTATAAAATGTTAATGTAAAAGATGCTTTGACACAATTTTTAAGCGATTTTTACAGCTCTTGTGTGAGGTAGTCAAGACTGACATTATTATTTTCACTTGACACTTGACTTAGAAAGGTAATGTCATTTTTTCAGTCACAAATTAATAACTAATACAACTGAGATTTGGACAAATTCTTTCATGTGTCCAAATCCATTTTATCTAATGTACTATGCTGCCTCCCAGTGGCAACAACTTATATTCACAGGCGTCTGCAATAGTATTTTCCCCCACTCCTTTTTTTTTTAGGACTTTAGGAAGATTGAAGATCTGTTTACCTGACCATCATTAAAGTGATTCCTTTTTCTCTATACAAGAGGTGATTTTTTAAAATATTAGAATTCTTCTTAATTTGTATAATTTTATGCTTTGGCCATACTGAGAGTTATTACTTATGTGAATAATTAACATGTATAGAGTGTTTATTTTATCCCATGCATTGTACTATGCCCTCACAAATTTTGGAAGTATTATTACTATTCCTGATTTAATTGTAGAATAACTAAATTCAATAGAGTATGTGTACCAATATTAGACAGACAATATTGAAAGCCCTTCCTTTTAATGGTCAATTGCGCTTCCTCCCATAATTTTTCCCCTAATTAAAACTTTTTTGAAACGCTATCACTTTGCTGTCTGTTTACTGCTTACCCAACACAATATCTTCTGACTGACCACAAGCAAACAAACATTAGATCTTTTGAAATCAATGAACTACGCTGTGATCATGTTCCAATTTGGGTAAACATTACAAATAAACAGATATCAGATTAATACCTATAATTTATAAATGTACCAATTTTTCACAAGAAGTAACCAAGAGCAAGTTCTGAAATATGTATTAATTTTGCCACACCATTCCCAAAAAAGAATTTGGTGGTGAAAAATTTTCCTCTAAATGTTTTAAGGCCTAGATCCAAACTAACCCTCTAAAGCTGCTGTGTCTAATAAATTAGCCATTAATCATAATCGACTATTCAAATTTTAAATAATTCAACTGAATAAAATTAAAAATATAGACACGTTTCAAGTGTTCCATAGCCACATGTAGATAATGGCTAAGGTTCTGGGTGCACCGATATGAAACATTTCCATCATTGCAGAACATTGATTGGGCAGTGATGCTCTACAATAAAGACAGCACATTTCTTCCAGATGTTGACCATAAGGAACTCTAGCTAACTGGTTTTCAAACAATGAACCGCATTTAACTCAATACATTTTAAGACAATTAAAAATAAAGTGAGGCTAAAGCTGTAATCTGTAAAGAAGCAGCATCAGTCATGTCAGCAAGGTGGGGATCATAGGACGAAACATTGTGGAGTTTAACACTTTTGTGGAGTTTGTAGCTATTTACTGTGCTTACACATGTTTATTACATGATCTTTTGTTTTGTTTCATTTTGAAGAGTTTTTATTTGCATCATTTGATTAAGGTCACAGAATGACCTTGACTAAGACTGTGTTCTGTGATGTTACTCATACCCAACAGAAAAAGCCCAAGGCCTAACTGTGAATGCCACGTCAGATCTGAACAACATTAAAGTCTAGCTATTAGTTCCGAACCTGATGTCAGGGGTGTTTTTTTCCTTCTCATATGTAGGAAAGGCCTGATTCCAACTGAACTGGATACCCACATCAAGAATCAGACCTTCTGATTTGAAGATACAGACATTTTTCTGTGCTTGGGGAACCTCACTTATGTAACTAAAATAAACCTAAGATTTAGGTACACAGGGGAATGCAACTGTATTGATTTAAACTAAGTATCATCATAAAAATCAAAGGCATAAGTCCTCCATCACTGTGACTTCTCTTCTTGTAGTCAGAGAAAAAAGAACTGAGACAATGTTAGTAAAAACACTTCAGCCTCTGCGTATTGGAGACTTACCAATGAAATTGTGATATTGTAGATCCTTTGTTAAGCTTCCTTCTTTTCTAAAAAACATTGGCTGGCTACATATCAAGTTTTATACTTGTTCTTATTTTTTCACTATGCCTTTATTTAATTTTTCTCTTTTTTGCCTACCAAATAAGGTAAATTTAAGGCCATTTTTATTCATTACCATGTTTAAATTTACCCGAATCTGTATTCTGACTGGTTGAAGGAGTTCCTTTAAATTCCTAATTATAAATTTTTACTTATGGTCTCTCAAAGAGCAGCTTTTTCTCTTCGTTGCAAGTTTTAAAGTCATTAAGTCTAATAAAAAGTAAATTAAAATAGACATCATTAATTTGTTTTATCTGGATAATTAAAATCTATATGAAATACATATCTGAATGTCAAGAAATAGCAATAGCGTTTATATTTAAATAGAATTTTATATTTCTCTTTATGTTATTTCATTTTGAGTTGTGGGGTACATATGAGAATTTACTACATAAGCAAATTGCATGCAGATGAGGTTTGGGCTTCTAGTAGGCCCTTTTCCCTGACAGTAAACCTGGTACCCAGTGTGTGGTTGTATGCTCTTTATCCTTCTTCCCTTCCTCCCTCCTTAGCAGGGTCCAGTATCTGTTGTTCCCACCTTTCTGCCCATGTGACCAGTTATCAAGGCCTGCTTATGAGTGAAAATATACAGAACACACAGTACTTAGGTTTTTTTGTTTGTTTGTTTCTGTGATAGTTTACTTAGAATGATGCTCTTCAACTGCATTCATGCTGCTGTCAAGGGCATGATTTTGTTCTTCGTTATATCTGTGTGATATTCCATTATATATTTATACCACATTTTTTATTCACTTCATTTCTTATGGCATGTGGTTGGCTCCATGCTTTTGCTATTGTGAATAGTGCTGTAATGAGCATACATGTGCAGATGTCTTTTGGGTGCAGTGGTTTATGTCCCTCTGGGTATACACCCCGAAGTGGGATAGCTGGATAGTATGGTAGTTCAATTTTTAGTTCTTTCAGAAGATGCCACACTGCTTTCTGCAAAGCCTGAACCAGCATACCTTTCCATTAACAGTGTAGAAATGTTTTCTTTTCTCTGCCGGCTTACCAATACCTGTTGTTTTTTAGACTCTTTAATAATAGCGATCCTTACCAGTGTTAAGTGATGTCTCACTGTAGTTTTGATTTGCATTTCTCTAATGATTAGAGAAGCTTAGCATTTTTTTTCATGTTTGTTGGCTGCTTGAATGTCTTCTTTTCAGGGTTATATTGACATCATAGAATGAGCTACAAAGAATGCCTTCCTTCTCAGTTGCCTCGTAGACTTTCAATAGGATTGTTGTCAGATCTTCCTCCTATGTCTGGAAGAATTCCGCTGAGAAACCATTTGGTCCAGGTCAGTTATTCGGCAGGGAGATTTCTTATAACTGAATCAATGTCTTTGATTATTATTGGTCTCTTTAGGGTTTTGATTTCTTCCTGTTTCAATCTTAGGGAATTTTGTGATGCTAGGATTTTCTTCATTTTCTCTATATTTTCTAGTTTATTTGCATACAGATGTTGATAGTAATCTCTGATAACGTTTAAATTTCTTTAGGGTCAATTGTGACTTTGCCTTTTTCATTTCTAATTATGTTTCTCTCTCTCTCTCTTTCTTTTTCTCTCTCCCTCCCGCCTTCTCTCATCAATCAATCTGGCCAGGGGGTCATTCAACCTTATTTATCCTTTCAAAGAACCAGATTTTTGTCCCATTGATTCTTTCTCTGCTTTTTTTGGACTCTTTCATTCAACTGTGACTTTATTTTAATAATTTTACTTTTTCTACTAAATCAAAATAAGATTGCTCTTGACTTTACACCTCCCTTAGGTGTGACATTAGGCGGTTTACTTGAGATCCCTCTATTTTCTTCTGTGTGTGTGCAGTGTTATAAAGTTCCCTGTCAGGACTATTGTCATGGTATTCCAGAAATTTGGGTATGTTGTGTCTTTGTTTTTGAGAATCTTTGTTTTTCTGCATTAATTTCTGTGTTAACTGAAAAAACATTAAGAAGCATGTTGGTTAATTTCCATGTATTTGTGTGTTTGCGAAAACTTCTGTTGGTGACAATATTTCTTTTTATTCCACTGTGGTCTGAGAAGACATGGTATTCTTCTGACTTTTCCAAATTTGTCCATACTTGATTTATACCCAATAATTTGATCTATCTTGGAGTGTGTTTTGTGTGCTGAGAAGAATATATATTCTGTGGTTGTTGAATAAAGTGTTCTGTGGATGTCTATTAGGTCCAACTGGTTGAGTGTTAAGGTTTCAGATTTCCTTGTTAGTTTTTTTTGCCTTGATGATCTGTTAGTGGGGTATTGAACTCTCCAACTATAATTGTATATCTGTTTATGTCCTCTCTTAGTTCACTTGGCAATTGTTTTATAAATCTGTGTGTCCTGACAATTATCATAATATTATAAGAAAGGGATTGGCAGTAGCGGAAACTGCCATGGTGGGGGAGGGAGGTAGCACACTTCATCGACAAGAGTATCTGATCTCAAACCAGATGAAATGGGGACCAATAAGAGGCCCAAACTTTACCTGTACAATGACCATTTGTATACCTAACCCTGAACTGTATCCCACATCTTTAAAATAAAAATTAAGAAAAAAATCTAGGTGCTTCTATGTTGGGTGCATATAAATTCAAGACAGTTATTTCTTACTGGTAGACTGAACCTCTTATCATTATGTAGTATCCTTTAGCATTCTTTTTTAACTTTTATTGGTTTAAAGTCAGTTATATCTGATATAAAAATAGTTACCCTTACTCTTCTTTGTTTTCCATCTGCTTAGAAGATCTTTCTCCAACCCTTTACTTGAATCTGTGGGTGTTCTTTGCAGTGAGATGGCCTTCCTGAAGGTTGGATCATATTTCTTTATCCAGATTGCCTTTTGAGTGGCACATTCAACTTATTCACATTTAAGTTAATTATTGATATGTGGGTTTTTAGTCCTGTCATATTGCTATTAAGAGACTGCTTTGCTTTTTAGGTTTTGTGTTTAATTTGTATGGTCTTTTAACTCTGTCCTTGTCTGTGCTTTTGTGATGAGTGGAACTGTTCTTTTGTTTCTGTGCTAGGAACTTTGTAAAGCATCTCCTGAATGACTGATCTGGAGGTGGAATATTCTCCTAGAAATTGAATGTCTGGGAAGAATTTTAATTCTCCTTCGTTAATGAAGTTTAACTCAGAATAGAATATTCTGGGCTTGAATTTCCTCTTTTTGAGAACATTAAAAATGTGATCTTAGTTCTCTCTGGCTATGGGATTTTGCTGAGAGGTCTACTGCAATTCTGATGGGTTTTCCTTAGTAGGTAGTCTGTCCCCTCTCTCTAGCTATTCTTTAGGGCTCTGTTTTTTGTGCTTACTTCATGGAGATGAATGCTTATGTTTCCTGGGGATGGTCTTTTTATGTAATACTTCACAGAAATTCTCTGAATCTCTTATGTCTGCATGATTGCCTCTCTAGTGAAATGGGATAATTTTCTTGAATGACCTCTTGGAAGTCTTGTTTCAGAGTATTCTGTTTTCCCTTCTGTCTCGAGTATGCCAATCAGCCATAGATTTGGTCTCTTTACATAATTCCAAACCTCTCATAGGTTTTGTTCATTTTTCTTGAGCCTTTTCTCCTTGTTTTTGTCAGACTGGGTTAGCTCAATAGTTTAATCCTCAGCCCTGAGATTTTTTTCCTCTGTCTGGTTGGTTCTCCTACTCAGGTGTGTCATTGTGCTTTGAAATTCCAGGAAACGATTCTTTATTTCTGAGAGTTCAGATTGAACCTTTCTTATACTGTTTGGCTCAGCTTTTATTTCCTATAATGTTTTCATTGCCTAGGTGATCTGTGCTTCCATTTTCTCATGGCTTTGCCATTTATAGTCTAAATTCTATGTCTGTCACAGGGAGAGGTTGTTCTGGATGGGTTCTATTGCTTGGAATCCAGAAGGTTCTTTTGTGGATAATGACTCATTAAGGCTTAGGGGATTGCCATTGTTTTTTTTTCTGCTTCCTCTTCATCTATGAGGACAGGCTCTTCTCCCTCTTTTTTTCCCTTTATTTTTGTTGTTGTTATTGTTAGATAAGGATGCCACTGTTGGGGTGGCCTTTTGTGGGATTTATTTTTAAATTTTATTTTTAGTACTATTATTTTTAATCTCACTGGATGCTCCCCTGTTGTGTTGTACTCCATTCTCTGGAGACAGTCATCCATGGGCCCAACCACTATGGGTCCTGCTGCTGTTCTGGATCCAGTTGCCCTAGGAAGCTGCCATCATTTGGCTGGTGCTGGAGGGTGCCTACAATGTATCCAATGAAGTGAAGGCACAGGGGTTGAATGCTAAGGGGAATTGGTAACCCACGTCTTTGAAGGACACTCTGTAGAAGCTCTCTGATGTCTCAGTCTAGAATGGTGTACGAGATGTATGTTGGCATGAACTTTGTTATCTCCTTTTCAGGGGTGCATTATTGTCTCAGATGTTTCATGGGCTCTTCCAGTTGACCTCCAACCAGGAGGTGGTGTTTATAGGAAACAGCCTGCTGTGATGGTGACTGTGAGCTTTGTTGCTTGGTCTCTGTTTCCCCAAGGAAGTGCACAGATGACCTAGGCAATGGGTGAGGTGGTGATTACTCCCAAAGATCCTCAGTCCCTGGGATTTTAAGGGAGGTTAGTGGAGGTAAAGCTAGGTCAGACTGGGCTGCTCTCTAGATCCTTGCCATGGGCACAATTGTCTACCCAAGTGGGAAATAGATCCCCTGGCTGCTATGGCCACCCTGTGGGAATGGCTACGCCTTCTCTGTTGTACAAAAGAATTCATATGGGGAAAGACAGCTTGACAGGATGGCAGCCTCCAGTGCCACTTCTGCCGCTGGCTCCTCTTTTGTCAGAGGCTGTCCATGCCCAGAACTCAAAGTTTCTTTCCATAGCAGCATTTTTCCCACGAGGTGGAATTGGCAGGTCTACCTTCCAGTCCCCAGCTGTGAGCACTCAGTGGGAATCAAGAGAGAGGATGGGCCCCCTGGCTGCTGGAACAGTGTTGCCCAGATGCATTAATACAGAGAGAAAGAGGGATTACTAAGAGCTCCTCCCAACTCCCCTTTTCCTTCGTAGTTCTTTCAGCAACAGGATCTGTGCAACAGCTTGTCCCAAAGCAGAGCTGCTTGCATCAGCGGAACCTACCCTTGGGGAGAGTGAAGGTGGCTCAGTGAGGGTTCCTTCCCAGCCTGGAACCTTACTGACAAGTACTGCTGGCAGGGAATGAGTCCTGGGGGATGGTTTGGCAGTAAGTGTTCAGGGTCCAAATGGGTTCCCAGCTCCACGTGGGCTCTGGCGGCACCCAGTTGTGCTGTATCCAGGCCATTTTCTGTGTGGGACTGGAGTCCCTTGGGACTCAAAGGTGCCCTTCCAGTCTGTGGCAGTAGCAAGTACTGAGTTCTAATCTTCTGCACTCACCATTTCCCACATCCAGAGGCTGCTGTTTCTGATGGGAGGGGGCTTCCTGATGCCAAAGTGGTTGCCTGTTCCCTCTCTTCTCTGCTCTCTGTGTGTCCCAATGGTCCTCTGGGCTGTGGGTTGCATCCTCCATCTCCACTTGTTCTGATTGATGGGGGTCTTCAACTGCTGAGTCTCTCTTCCTTTGCTCTGTGAGAGAGTCAGCTGCTTCTAAGTAGACATCTTGATATGTTTTAAATTCAAAGTAGTTTTCAGGTTCAAAAAAAGCCAGTTAATCTGCCAAGAGTTCGAGATTTACTTAACTCTCCTCTTCCTTCTCTTCCTCTTCCTCCTTCTCCTCCTCCTTCTTCATCTTTTTTTCAAATTTTGTAGAGATGAGGTCTTGCTATGCTGCCCAGGCTGATCTCAAACTCCTGGACTCAAGAAATCCTCCCACCTTGGCCTCCCAGTATGCTGGGATTACAGGCATGAGCCTCCACACCCAGTTCAGCAGCTCATCTTCTAATGAACATAATTCATTAAAGAAAAGATAATCATTTCTAATAGTTTCAACCTTTTTTTTATTCATAGAAGCTCAAGGTTGTCTTTGAATAGAGAACACTTACCAAGTGTCTGTAAAAATACAGAGCTAGAGAACTAGTCTATGCTGATTTGAGAGTCATAAAATATGTTTTATTCACTGGAGAATCTTCCCCACTTCAATCTAAGAGGTAAGGCTGCTATGTTTTTCCTGATACCAAACTTCTGTTGGTGCTGGAGAAAGTGAGCATTGCCTCATTCAGCTGACTTCTGCTCAATAGTTTCTCTAGTCTTTGATAACAATGCTAAATAGCTAGGTTTTCACTGTATATATTGTACATAACTGACTCCCTTGCAGCTGAGTTCAAACTTTATAGCTTTTTTAAAATTCAAAGATTTATAGTTCTTAAAAATAATGCCAGCAGAAAAAAATTGAGCACACTGACATAAGTCTTATTGGAATATTCTTTAATCCTTTACACAGTTTATATCCAGGGTATCTAAAGGCTCTCAAGCAATATCATCTGCATGTGTTCACTTTATATGATCTAAAAGAGATCAGAGATCACATTAATACCTTTTGGGTTGAAGGTTTTTTTGTTAATTTCCCTTTTTTCTTATAAAATAGTAACAAGAGTTGAGCTGATATATGTTTTTTGTTTCTCTTGTGGCTATTCATTTATGTAAATATTTGATAGATAGTAGGGTTGTCCTTAGTCCTTGTATTACAGGTTTTAAGAATACTCATACCAAAAGCTTTCTGTGATTATATCATTGATGCAAAAAAAAGTTGGCAAAATCAGATACCATTTATAATTAAAGTTCCTATAAGCCTAGGAATAGAGGAGAAACTACCTTAACTTGATAATAACCATCTGTAATAAAACCACACTTAGGTTCATACTTAATGGTGAAAGATTGGAATGCTTTTCCCCTAAAACCAGAAAAAAGTCAAGGATGCCCACTCTCATCATTTGTGTTCAGTATCATAATAGAAGTTTTAGCCAGCACAATAAGACAAGAAATATAAATAAAAGGCATATCAATTGTAATGACAGAAATAAAAGGGACCCTATTTGCAGATGATATGATGTCTATGTAGTATAGCCCAAGTAATTTTCAAAAACAAAAATGAAAAGAAGAATAGATAAATGAGCTCAGTAGGTAGCAAGATACAAGACAACAAGATCAACACACACACACACACACACACACACACACACACACACACACACACGTACAAACAAAATAGCATTTTTGTATAGCAACAATGCACATATGAAAACCAAAATTAAAGACAATACCATTTACACTTCCTCCAAAAAAGGAAAACTTGAGTCTAAAATAATATGTGCATAGGATGTGTATCCTGAAAATTATAGAATGATGATGAAAACAAAGTTAAGGAGTGAATTTTAAAATGAAAATATCTATTATGTTAATGAATTGGAAGACTCATTATAGTAAAGATGTCATTTCTCTACAAACTGATTTATGGATTTCATGCAATTTCTATAAAAACCCCAGCAAGAACTTGTGTATACATAGACAATAGATAATCTTACTCTAAAATTTATATGAAAAGGCACATAAACTAGGTTAGCTGAAATAATTTTGAAATAGAAGAATAGTCTAGAAAGAATCACACTACCCTATGTTAAGGCTTTGTATATATGTGCAGTAATCAAGTCAGTATGGTATTGGTAGAGGGACAGATTAACCAACTATTTGAACAGAATAGAAAATCTATACATCGACACAAAAATGACCAACAGAGTTTTGGCAAAGGTACAAGCAATTCAATGGAGGAGTGATTACCTTTTCAACAAACAGTACTGGAACAATTGGACATCCGTATACCAAACAAACGAACAAGCAAACAAACATCCATGACCTAAATCTAGTATCTTACACTGGTGAGATCCAAACAAGGTGAGTGGATTGCATCAATCTCCTGACTGCGGTATTGTACCGCAAGATGTTACACTAACAGGGGACACAAAAAAAGATTATGCAATCACTCTGTATTTTATCTTACAACTGTATATAACTTATCTCAACATAAAAAGTATAAAATTTAAGAATATTAAAGGTAACTTCTTCTGCAATGAAGAAAACACAAAAGAGAAGTGTTGGGAAAAAATTCTGAGAAATAAACAATTACTCAACAGTTTATGACTGTCTGTAGGAACCTGCCATTCCAGAAGCCTTGTATAGAAGTAGTCTAATATAGTGTAGAAAAATTTCTATGTGTATTTTACAGTCTATGGCACTAATTCTACAATATAATATTTTAATACTTTCTATAGACTTATGTGTAACAATTATATATGTCAAAATTCCTAACATGGATTTTTAACCAATCCATCAATCAATTATTTATTCATTCATTATCGTGAACCTAAACCAGAGTCTTTTGTAGGCACTGCAAGCACACCAGTCTAAAAAAATAAAAAAAAAACAGCTTTGGTTTTATTTTAAAAAGAGGATCTAGCATGAAGAAAAATAAAGCAGTTAAAACAGTTTTAGGTGACTATAGTGTTGCAGGAAAACAAAGAGATCATGACACCGAGCCTATCTTAGGAAGTAGCATTTTATTAGTGCTGGAGTGACTCAGTGGGCTAATGCTCTAAGGCTGAGCAACCTGGAGAAAGAGGAGAGGTGTTTTATATGTTAGTTTCGGTAAGGGAGGGGGTTAGGTTGTATGGCTATACATTTTTCTTTGGAATTTGCAAATTCGTATTTAGTAAAACCAGATTTTCAAAGAACAAATTATTTCCAG
>NW_007046025.1:0-6542 GCF_000164805.1 Carlito syrichta
TACCTAACCCTTAACTGTACTCCACAATATCATAATAAAAAATACTGATTATAAAAATAAATAAAAGAAAGTTACATCATGTAGAAAAAGAAAAAAAAAAAGAAGCCAGGAAAAGAGCACTTATAGACATAGAATTGGCCAGTCCCTTGATCTAGACTTTCCAGACTCCAGAATCATGAAAATAAGTTTCTACTGTTGAAGCCGCTCAGTCCATGGTATTGTTTTTTGTAACAGCAGCCTGAGGATAGAGATACAGGTCCTAGCTATATCCAATTCTTAAACTGTGAAGTAAAGTGCTAAAGGATTTAGCAATTGCTTAGAATTTTTTTTCTAATTGGATATTTTATTTTCACCACATATAAGCATAAATTTGAGAAAAGAAAGAGACTAAATATGACAAGCACATTTATTCTGTTTGTGCCCCTCACTCACTGGTGTGAAAGAGAAAGAAGGAAAAATTATTTTTGTTTTTAATTCATCAAATATTTGCGGGTTGCCTACCATATGCCAGGCCCTATTTCTGATGCTAGGGATCAACAACATGAAGTCAACAACATGAAGTCGCTGCTTCTGTGGCAGCAACCACCAATGTCAAGGCAACTGCTTGGTTATGAACGGGCTCAGAGTCAGCAATCTAGCACTTCACTAAAACATAGAAATGTGTTGCCTTATACTTATTTCACATATTTCGAAGGTCTCTCTAGCTGTTCTCTGAATTCCGTTGGTTTACTGCTGCACCTTTGTCTTTTTGGTTGTATTTTCAGCTCTTAGTAACCTTAACAGAGCAGTAGCAAACCCTAGTAGTATTTATTTTGAGATATTCAGCTACACTGCCCTCTAGATAATGTGCAGTGGGGTCATAGACCCATTGCAACAAGAGTTTTACTCTGCTTGGCTCGTGTATTACGTAGGGTAGAGAAAAAAGGATTCGAGGCTGGGAAAAAAATAGGCAACCACTTTTCTTTTTCTTTTTTGAATGGTGAAAATGTTTTATTAGACATTTTACCAAAGAAGATATAGGAGTGGCTAATAAACATCTGAGAAGATGCTTAACATTATTAGATATTAAAAATGAAAATCAAGGAGGGATATAAAAATGGCGGCCAAGCCAGTCAGACTATGCAAGTCCCAGTGTGAGTGAGTAAGAGTATGGAAAATTTTGTGTACATGCTGGTGAGAGAGTGGGCATGTGAGTGGCTGATTGAGTGAGGGTTAGGGAGCTGGTGGCCTGGGCTCTCCTGGTGCAGCGGCTGGTGCCACAGTTGTTGGGCTTTGACCTTAGTGATTCTCAGGATGTAGAAGCCGAGCATCACTATTTTTTAAATCAACAAAACTCTTCCTGGAAGGAAAATGCTGGGAGAGACTGATTAAGTGGAGGCTCATGAGCAAGTGACCAGGGCCCTGGTGCAACAGCCAGTGCTGCAGCTTCTCTGCTTGGTCCCTGGCTCTTCCCAAGTCACCAAAGCCAAGCGTCTTTTTTTAAAAAACAGACAAGAGCTTTCCTGTTAAGAAACAGTGGGGAGAGACTACACCCCAGGCTCTGCCTCACCACAGCAGCAGGAGACACTGCCGGCTCCAGGTTTTGCCTCACCACTTCAGCACTTGGCAGGGCACTTACAGCGGGGGCTACAGAGGAAATCCAGAGGTGGAGACCCACGGAGGAGGACAGGATAGACACACCACCACCACCTTAAAGGCAGGGCAGGAAGGTGCACTGGCCTGCCCAGTGTGGAGCAGCAGACCTGATCTCTGTGGTTGGTGGATCAACTACTCAGGGATTGATCCTGACCCAGAGGAAAGATCCTGAAAGCACAAACTTCTGAGGGACCTGGAGAGTGCCGAGTCCCAGGTTCCCCACCCCCTGCCCTGATCCAGCTGTGGAACAAAGGGTGTGGCCAGAAAAGGATGTGGGAGAACTCCAAAGAGATCAGTGGTTGAGTCCATGGCTGACCCAAACAAGGATGCCAGCCAATTTAAAGGAGACAGTATAGTTTTCTCAACAAATTGTTCTAGAACAACTGGATATCCACATGCCAAAAAAAAAAAACTGAGGTTGGACTTCTCACCTCACGCCATATCCAAAAACCAATTCAGAATGGATCAAAGGTCTAAGTATAAGAGTTAAAACTACAAAACTCTTAGAAAACACAAGTGTAAATCTTATGACCCTTAATTAGCCCATGGCTTCTTAGATAAAACACAAACAACAACAACAAAAAAGCACAAATATCCGATGTAATAGTATAAGAAAATGACTGACAGTAGTGGGAAACTATGGGGGGGAGGAAGGGAGGTGGGATTAACGGTAGCAAATATCTGTCTGGGGACGGGGAAACACCTCTTACCTCCAACAGGGTGCCTGGATGAAACGTATTTGTATACCTAACCCTTAGCTGTACCCTACAAAACCATAATAAAAAATATTGATTATTGATTTTAAAAAAGAGAAAAGAAAAAAAGCACAAAAAGTGGATATAATCAAATTTTAAGACTTTTTTGGATATTTCTCCATAGAAAAAATGTCCTGATTGGGCATTTTATTGGAAATTGAAATAGCTAAGCATATGAACACTGCTCAATCTCATTAATATTCAAGGAATATAAGAAAACAAGCTAAATATCCTTATCATCCCATCAGAATTTTTAAAAAGTAAAAAAGAAAACCAAAAACAAACAATACCACATGTTAGTTACTATATGGAACCTCAGAAGTTCTTACAGATAGTTGATGGGAGTATAAATCTTCATCACTACCTTCTAAATGCTTGGCATTACTCAGCAAAGTAGAACATGAACATTACCTGAGACACAGCGGTTCTCCTACCAGTATGCTCATATAAGCTGTTGCACACACATACCAGGAGATAAATGCAAGGCATTCTTGTTCATAACTCAAAGCCAAGAACTGAAATCTACCCTAAAGTGCATCAACAACAGGGCAAACTGGTTTTAAAAATGTGGTTTATTCACAGGATGGAAAATTATACAACAGTAAAAATGGACAAATCATAGTTACACGCATTTGTCTGGATAAATATCACAATGCTGAGTAAAAGCAAACTACAAAAATTACATACAGTATTATTCCACTTATATAAAATACAAAACAAGTAAAACGACAAGATATATATACATATACTGTAAACCATAGAGACACAGAAGGGAATTGTTATCTCAAATGTGGGGATAATGACTTCCTCTGCTTGGAAATAAGGGAAATAGAGTAATGGATAGTTTACACACTGTTGTTGTTGTTGTTGTTGTTGAAGCAGATTTACTGAGAAGACAGAAAAACTCCCAGAGTGGGAGGGTACCTGAGGGGGTTGCCTGGTTTACACACTTTTAGGATACTGAAATGGTTTATTTCGTAATCTGGGGGTTAAGAGTTACATAGATGTTCGTTTTATCATCATTCCTTGAACTACAAATATATGTTCAAAACACTCTTCTGTTATGTTGAATATATTTTATAGCAAAATCTTTAAAAATTTTAAATGGATACTTGTGCAACTGAGTATGTAAACTAAGATTCAGACTTTCTACACATGGTTTCTAGCTTTCTGTCTGGATTTCACACTCCTCTAGAACAAGGACTATATTATTAATCTGTTTACCCTCTGAAGACAGCACTGAGCTTAATAAAAAAGAAAAGAAAGAAAGAAAAAAAAGGAACAGAGGATACAAAGAAGCAGAATCCCTAAAGACAAAGTGTATCCAAGGTTCTTCCAGTTTCTCCTAACCAACTCAAAAGTGGAGAGGTCCACGGTCCCATTTCCAACTCACACCTGCGATGTGGTCATTCCCGGGCTTTCAAAATGTCCGTGGCCTTTGGGGTAGACCTTGGGCGGGGTCCTAACCACTTAAAAATACCCTGATAAATTCTTCAAATTAACCAGTTGACAATCATCTGATAAACCAACATGGAGTCTTTATGAAATACCAATAAGAATGCCTTTAAATAGAAATATAATAGTCAAAAATAAATCATGATGGGGACCGATTTCAAGAAAGAATGACAAAAGTCAATAAAAGGAGCTCTCAGAGGTCAATGGAACCTATAAATGGTCACTCTAGATGCATAAGATATCGTATGTCCTGGTGCTGGACATCAGAGCATAGATGTTTGCTCCTGGTAAGGTGACAAAAACATGACCTATCACTCCCCACCTTATCCTTTACTTTTGTAATTATATTTTCTTCACTTCCCTTTTACAGCAAACACAGACCACAGAAAGAAAATAAGTTTGTTAAAATGGTCATACACCCTCCCTTATTTCATGATTTTTTAGAAAGTATTTGTTAAAACGAGGTAGCATTATAATTATAAAAGTTTAATTTACCTACAATCCCCATAACTCAGACATAGCAATCATGTTCATTTTCAAGTTTCCCTTGCATATATATTTTAAAGAATATCTATTATGAATTTATAGTTTATATATTTTTGCATGTTTTACCTCTAAAACACTTTATAGGTTATTACAGCTTTCATATCTAGTGGCTGCATGGTTGTCTTTTTTGTAAATATTTAAGAGGCATAAGTGTAATTTTGCTACACGAACAGATTGAGTAGTGGTAGAGCCTAGGCTTTCAGTATATCAATCACCTGAGTAAGGTACAATGCACCATTTATAATATATCATCACCTACCCACTCCACTCACCCTCCCACCTTTCTAAGTCTGCAGTGTCTATCATTCCACACTGTATGTCCACGTGTCGACATTGCTTAACTCCCACTTGTAAGTGAGCACATGAGATATTTGACTTTCTGTTTCTGAGTTGTTTCACTTAAGATAATGGCCTCTAGTTCCATATGTTTTGCTGCAAAAGACATTTCATTCTGTTTAT
This sequence comes from Carlito syrichta, assembly GCF_000164805.1. Classification (NCBI taxonomy): domain Eukaryota; kingdom Metazoa; phylum Chordata; class Mammalia; order Primates; family Tarsiidae; genus Carlito; species Carlito syrichta. Next base: position 4,851 of record NW_007046025.1, read on the forward strand.
GAATGATATTTAATGAAAAGCATTCCATTGTGTGTAAACATTTTATTTATCCCATCATCCGTTGATGTGCACTTAGATTGATTCCATGTGCTTGCTTTTGTGACTAGTACTGCAATAAACATATGAGTACAAGAATCTTTTTGATATAATAATTTCTTTTCTGAGGTAGAGACCCAGTATCAAGATTGATGGATCAAATGGTAGTTTTTGAGATGACTATAATTTGTATAACTGTTGAACATCTAAACTGTGCTCAGGTTTTCATAATGCTTCTATAAATATATTCATAATTAGATATCTTTATTTTTAAGTACTATTTTCAAACAAATTCCTGAATTAAAGAACTCAGCCAAAATATTTTATATATTAAAATGAAGAATATCTTAGCAAATAGTCACACACTTTTTGTAGTTTTTATCCTATATTGGTATTTAATTTTAATTGAAATTCATGTATTGCATAGTTAGGGAAATGTCTACTGATTCTTTGGAATGTACTAAGCCAAATAAATACATACAAGAAAGAAAAAGACATCCCAGAAATGATAAAAACTTGAGATGATAGATACCCCAATTACTCTGATTTGATCATTACATACTGCATGTGTATCAAAATATCAAATGTACCCCAAACATATATACAACTATTATGCATCCATTATAATTAAAATATTTTTAAAAAGACATCCCAAAGGTCCCACATTGGAAAAGCATAATGCAACTTCAGAGCTCAAATATTGAATCAATATATCTAATATTCCTTGGCTAAGTAAATATTAACAACAGGAGATTTATGTGTTTAACATGAAGAATGGAGGCATTCCAAAATTGAGAGACAAAGTTTCTTACTTATATGTAAAATAATAGATAAACAGACCAAGAACTAATTGCAGTCCTATCCTTGCAGGCAGCTAGGGCAAGTAGCAAACAAAGGCTGTCTCTGTCCCTTCTCAGGTAAGCCACAAACTGTGCACCCCACAAATCCCTTTTGCAAAGTAAGGAGGACCATGCGATGAATGCCTTCTGACCATTCCAGAAGTCACTTGCTGAATCTCACTCCTGTCTATCAACACTCCATCTATCAACACTCATACTTATTGTTTGGCCACTAGACTCCAATAAATGAATATCTGGTTTTAAAACATGAAAAACAGGATTGCTTGTTTCTGTTAGTCTTGCCCAAATAAAGAATACTCCCACATACTTTCCAAAAGGGTTGTAACAATTCACAGTGAGCAATACATGAACATATGAGTCCCATAACACTCTCTCTAAAATACAGTATTGCCATTCCTTTAAAAAAAAAAAAAGTTCAGCCTGTGTGAACATATGTACTCTAAAGAGGAGACCTGAGAAGTACTGTAGTATTCACCAACTGTTGCAGAGTTCAATGACACCAGGCTCTCCAAAGTAAATAAAAGGTCTTTATTTTTTTTATTTTTTGTAATCAATATTTTTTATTATGATGTTGTGGGGTACAGTTAATGGTTAGGTATACAAATACGTTTCATTCAGGCACCCTGTTGATAAGAGGTGTTTCCCCGTCCCCAGAGAGATATTTGCTACCGTTAATCCCACCTCCCTCCCCGCCCACTACTATCAGTCATTTTCTTATAGTATTACATTGGATGTTCAAAGTCCATTATATGAGTGAGAACATGTGATACTCGGATCTTTGATTCTGTGAGAGGTC
>NW_007046025.1:6605-17988 GCF_000164805.1 Carlito syrichta
CAGTGCTGTGAAATTCATGATTTTGTTCTTTTTTTATGGCTGCGTAGTATTCCATCGTGTATATGTACCACATTTTTTTAATCCAGTCCTCTTTTGATGGGCAGCATGGTTGCTTCCAGGTTCTTGCTATTGTGAACAATGCTGCGATAAACATACGTGTGCAGGTATCTTTTTTATAGAGTGATTTGAGTTCTTCAGGATATATTCCCAGTAGAGGGATTGCGGGGTCATATGGGAGGTTGATATTTAGAGCTTTTAGGAATCGCCACACTGCTTTCCACAGAGGTTGCACTAGTTTACACTCCTACCAACAGTGTAGAAGTGTTCCCTTTACACCACACCCTCTCCAGCAGCTATTATTTTTTGAGTTGTTGATAATTGCCATTCTGGCTGGAGTTAGGTGGTATCTCAGTGTGGTTTTGCTTTGCATCTCCCTGATGATTAGTGAGGTTGAACATTTCTTCATGTGTCTGTTGGCAATAAAAGGTCTTTAACTTCAACTTTCCCATCACAGACACTATTAACAATGTTCGATATGTCTTCTGTTCTTAGCCAAAAGATAGAAAGATATAGATAGATAGATACATACATACATACATACATACATACATTCACAGATACATACATAGATGACAAAATGCAATGATACTTAGCCTACACAGAGAAGCATATAACAGGCTGATTTAGGTAAGTGTATTCATTTTCCAGAATACTCAGTGTTTTTGCCTCTCTGAAATATTCTCTAAACTGAAAGTGCCACAGAATCTTGAGGTTACATGTTTATATGATAAATCTAGAAACACTGAAATAGTTTGCCTTAAGTGTTCAACTCACAAAGCTGAACAACAGCAAAATAATCCCAAAGAATATGGTGCCATAATCTTTTTTAATGTCTTTAATTTAAAAAGTAGCCCTTGTTCTTCTTATCTAAATGTGTAGAGAGACAGCATTGCTGATGAGATGTCAATAAACCAATGTTTATGAACTTCAGTACTATTCATACATATTTTTAACCTCTGTGTCCACAAGTTTGACTATCGTCTTATTTGTGTCATCTTTACTTTTTCCATCATACTTCCTAAAGAGTTCTCTATGTGATTAGTCTTATTAAAGAACCAATTTCTGGTTAAGTGGATAATTTGTGTTTGCATGTGTGTTCTATTTCAGTAACTTCTACTCTCAATTTTATTAGCTCCTGACTACTACTGTTCTGCTGGTTTTTGTGTTTATTGCTGTTTAGCTTCATGAGTTGAACAAATAAGGTAAGTAATTTTCTGTGTTTATCATTTACTAATAAAAGCATTTAAAGCTATAACATTTGCAGTGAGACTGTTTGGGTTACACATGATATGTTGAAATGTTGTGCTCTCATTCTCATCCACTTCTAAATAATTTTTAATTTCAGGTTTTATTTTTTATACAAAGGATTCTTTAGAAAAGCATGTGGCTAATCTTGACATCAAAATGTTTTCCATGTTTTTAAAAAATAATTTTAATGTTACTACATGGTAATTGGAGTATGTGGTAAACAACTTCCAACTTTCAGAATTCATTGAAATCTTTCTTTTTGACTTAAATATGTCATATGTTTTTGTGAAAGCTTCATAGGCATAATAAAAGAATGTGTATTCAATGCTTTCGGAATATGAAATACCATATGTTTCTTTTTTTTCATTTTTGTTTAACTTTATGTTTTTATTTTAAACACTTTTTTAATGATATTGTGGGGTACAGTTAAGGGTTAGGTATACCAATATGCTCTGTTCAGGCACCCTTGTTGATAAGAGGTGTCTACCCGTCCCCAGACAGGTATTTACTACCGTTAATCCCATCTCCCTTCCCCTCCCACCCCCATAGTTTCCCACCATTGTCAGTCATTTTCTTATAGTATTACGTTGGATGTTCAAGGTCCATCATATGAGTGAGAACATGTGATATTCAGATCTTTGTTTCTGTGAGAGGTCACTCAGTATTATAGACTCTAGTTCCATTCAGGTTGCTGCAAAATTCATGATTTTGTTCTTTTTTATGGCTGCGTAGTATTCCATCGTGTATATGTACCACATTTTTTTAATCCAGTCCTCTTTTGATGGGCAGCATGGTTGCTTCCAGGTTCTTGCTATTGTGAACAATGCTGCAATAAACATACATGTGCAGGTATCTTTTTTAAAGAGTGATTTGAGTTCTTCAGGGTATATTCCTAGTAGGGGGATTGCAGGGTCATATGGGAGGTCAATACCATATGTTTCTTAAGTCAAGTTCATTAATGTTGTCATTTAAATCTTAGTTTTTTTGTCTTTCTCTCTGTGTGTAAATAGATGCATTCTGCTTAATTTTATACAACTTGTCATTTAACTTTTTTATTAAAGATTTCTAATGTACAGAATTGGTTTGATCATAAGCCTCAATTCATGGTGGATTCTCATTACTAATCTGCAAAAGGCCTCTGCTCATTTCACTTTACTTTGTTATTTTTCTCCTTTAATTCCTATGTCTCGATCTGTCACTACCCTCCTAAGCACCAACCCCAGTGTAATTAGCATACTACTATTCAATCTACCTCATCTGTCTATTTAGATTTATGTGTTTACCTGAAAAAAATAGTGTTGTCTCGTGTGCATCAGCAGAAAATTAATTTATATAAAGCATTTTGTGCTATAAGTTTATATTTCCTCTTTCTTCATTGAGCCATCTATTATTGAAATATACCTATTGTGCAAGTGCAAATCTAGGTTTTTGTTTCTGATTTACTATATGTACAGACCATATTTTATTTAACCATTCCTCCAGTGATGGACACCTAGATTACTTTCTTTTATTTCTCCCTTAAACAATGAGCATCCTTCTATACTCCTCTATAAGAAACTTTCTCTGGGCTATTTACTTAAAAATCAAATTATTGGGTCACAGAAACTGCATACTTAATTTCACGACGTACTGTGAGATTGCTATCCAGAATACTATTTTATATACCTACAAGCTATTCATGAGTATTCCTAATGCTCTTATATACATATTAACCATTTGTGTTTCTTCTTCTGTTTACTGCCTTAAATATCCTACTCATTTTTCCAATGGGTTTTTATCTTTTTATTGCTGATTTGCAGGATTTCCTTATATATTTGGAATATTTACACTTCGTTAGCTCTAAAAACTGCAATTATCTTCTTTTAGTCTCTTACATATGTAATCATTTTTAAGAGTCCTTCACTGAACAGAAATCTTTAATTCTGATATAATCAAATCCCTTTTACCCTATGATAGTGAATTTGGAAGTTTTATTTAAGAAATTCTTCACAACCACAAAGCATAATATTTTCTCCAATAATTTTCTCCATCAGTTTTATAGTTTTACCTTTCAGATTCACTTTAACATCCATTTAATTTATCTGAAGATTATTTTTTGTATGATATTAAGTAGGGATTCAATTTTATTTTCCTCCACACAGTGAGAAAATTTCCCAAATAATATACTAAATAACTCATCTTTACCCTCTACTGACTGATATCAGCTCTATCATGTGCCAAGTCCTCACACATGAGTCTCTGCAGGATCCATACTGTGATGCACTGGTCTATTTGTAACACTGTTATTAACACAATGGCATTTTATGTCCTTATATCTGACAAGGCAAGTTCACCATCATTATTGTTTTTCAAAATGGTCTTAGTCATTCATAGACCTATAGTCTTTCAAATAAATATAATAATTATTTTGTCAAGGTTTCAACCAAAATTTTCCTGGGATATTGGTTGAAATTGCATTAAAATTACAGATTTAGAGAAAATACACTTATTTTAAGACCCATTTTAAAGCCCTAGTCTTAAGACTCCAATTCTCAATTTCAATACTTGTGTTCCTAGGTTGTTCCAATGTCAGACTGAAAAAAAAAAAAGCTGAGTCAAGCATTTAGCTAAAGATTTTGACAAAGAACAAGGAGTAAATCCTAAAAATAAGAAAAAATAAATAAGATAAGAACAGAAGACAGCAAAACCACTAAAGGTGATTAAAGAAACCAAAACCAGATTACTCTGATAAGATAGATAAATCTCTAACCAAATTTATAAGGAAAAAAAGAAAGAATGCAACTTAACAGAATACATGAAAAGAAAGAAATACAGAGACAACCAAGCTTTTAAAATCAATTTAAGGATATTATGAAAAATTTGTGTTCATAAATCTGAAAATCTAGGGTTTTAAAAATATAAATGTCCATAAGAGTGTCTCTTGCATTTTCTAAGATTCTTATAGGCAACCAACTCCTGATCTAAACCCCAGATGCCCATGCTATAAGAGATAAGATAGACAAGAAGGACCTCATCAAATTGAAAAACTTCTGCAAAGCAAAAGCAACCATCAAGAGAGTGGGAAGACAGCCCACAGAATGTGAAAAAATATTTGCCAACTGTGTATCTGATAAATGCCTTCAATACTTGGTGGAAATGTGAACCACTACAATCTCTATGAAAAGCAGTGTGGTAATTCCTAAAAGAACTAGAAATTGACCTTCATATGACCCAGCAATCCCCCTCCTGGGAATATACCCAGGGGAACTCAAATCATTCTACATCAAAAGATATAGCTGTGCATGAATGTTTATTGCAGCACTATTCAAAATAGCAAAAACATGGAACCAACCATGCTGTCCATTGAAAGTCAACTGGATTTTTTTAAATGGTACATATACATGATGAAATATCACACAGCCATACAGAAGGACAAAATTATGGACTTCACAGCAACTTGGATGGATTTCGAGTCTGTAATACTCAGTGATCTACCACAGAAACAAACAACTGAGTACCACATGTTCTCACTCATAAGTGGACCCTGAACACCTATCATAATACTACAAAAAAGGAATTGGCAGTAGCAGGACACTGCCAGGGGAGAGAGGGACACATAACACCAATAAGGGTGTCCAAGCAAAGGAAACCATCAAGAGAGCAGGGAGACAGCACACAGAATGGGAAAAAAAATTTTGCCAACTGTGTATCTGACAGAGGCCTAACATCTAGGATCTACAAGGAGCTCAAATGCGCCAAAAGAAAAAACACAGCCCCTTTAAAAAGTGGGCAAAAAACATGAATAGACACTTCTCAAAGGAAGATATACAGGCAGCCAACAGACCCATGGAAAAGTGCTCAGCCTCACTCATCATCAGAGAAATGCAAATCAAAACTACATCAAGATACCACCTAACCCCAGTAGGAATGCCCATCACTAATAAAACAAACAACAGATGCTGGCAAGGATGGGGAGAAAAAGGAATGCTTCAACACTGCTGGTGGGAATGCAAACTAGTGCAACCTCTTTGGAAGACAGTGTGGCAATTTCCAAAAGAACTAGAAATTGACCTTCCATATGACCCAGCAATTTCCCTATTGGGAATATACCTGGAGGAGCTCAAATCATTCTACAAAAAAGATACCTCCACACGTATGTTTCTTGCAGTTCTATTCACAATAGCAAAAATATGGAACCAACCATGTTGCCCATCGAAGCTGGACTGGATAAAGAAAATGTGATATAGATACACAATGGAATATTATGCAGCCATAAAGAAGGACAAATATATGGACTTCACAGCAACTTGGATGGATTTGGAGTTGATCATATTCAGTGATCTATCACAGAGACAAAGAACAGAGTACTATATGTTCTCACTCATAAGCGGATCTTGAACAATTATAATACTATAAGAAAGCATCTGACAGTAATGGGAAACTGTCAGGTGAAAGGGACTGGGTTGGCAGCTGAGGGAAACTGCTAGGGGAGGGAGGGCATACCTCATCAGCAAAAGTACCTGCATAATCAATGTTTGTATACCTAACCCTGAATTGTATCCCACATGTTTATAATTTAAATAAATAAGTAAATAAAATTTTAAAAATAGGTCATAACATGTAAAAAATAAAATAAGGGTGCCCAATCCCAAGCCAGGTGAAGTGAGATCCAATGGGAGACCCCAAATTTCACCTGTACCTAATCCACTTAGGCATGCAAGCCTGACTTGTATCTCACAACTTTAAATTAAATTTAAATATATATATATATACACACACATATATATACATTGTTTAAATGAGAAAATGAAAAAGGAGAATTAGTAAAGTTCTGTTAAAAGTTACATCTGCACAAGTGCATGCTTGCACACACAACATGCACCTACACACAGCAGTTTAGAGACTTAAAGTTTGTGTTCATATTCATTTCAAATTACATACTTACTTTGGGACTCATTAAATTCATCAGGGCTGGCCAATTCTCTCTGATAAAATCCTTAAAATGAACCACTTTGGCTTTAAAAAAAAAAAGAATGTAGATATTCAATTCTTGCACACAAAAAAAAAAACCAGAGCTATAAACACAAAAATAAAATGATAGAATGACAACTATCTTGTGCTATATGCAATAAGCAGATTAGATCCAAAATAAAAGCTGCCTGAGATATAACTTTGAAGATTAATTCCTTCAATACAAGCCCATCAATTAAAAAAAAAAAAAAAGAAAACCTAGTTTTGAATTTTGTTTTAAAATGTAGATACAGAGACATATATTAGTTGTGTTTCCTTGGGTGGAGAGTGAAACTTCTGAAATACTCAAACTTTGTTAGTTTAAAGTAAAATAAGCCGAGATCGGTGGCTCAGCCTGTAATCCCGCGCTTTGGGAGGCTGAGGCGAGTGTATTGCCTGAGCCCGCGGGTTCGAGACCCGCCTGGGCAACTTGGCAAGACCTCATCTCTACAATAAAACAAAAAATCAGCCAGGCATGGTAGTGTGTGCCTGTAATTCCGGCCACTCGGAAGGCTGAGGCAGAAGGATCACCGGAGCCCAGCAGTTCGAGGCTGCAGTGGCCAGGAGCAGCCACTGTACTCCAGTCTGGACGACAGAGTGAAACTCCAACAAAAAAAATAAAAATAAAAAATAAAGTAAAATAATTACTCACCATTAGGATTAGTATTATCCAAACTCTGTTGTATTTTATCATCTGTTAGATAGATTCCTCTGGCACTTAAATTTTGCTGAAGATCAGAAATGACTTTAACATCATTTTGGTAAATATTGTTGTAAAATTGATCTTTCCTGGGAAGAAATAATCATTTTTCTGTTAGAGAGAAATTTTCATGTTTATCCTTTATATTTTAAAGAAAGGTATTAAAAATTTCCCAACATACAAAACTACGCTTAAGGAAAAAGGCAGCATTATTTATTTTCATTTATTTATGACCTGATCTGTTCCCAAAATAATTTAAGTTAGTTGAAAAGCAACAGAGACGATGAAAAACCAATGTGAGTGAGAAAATTGGGAGAAAAGAAGAGCAATAAAAATAAGATAAAAGAAAGCAATAGGCAAAATATATTCCATAAGGCCACATACACCAATTCTGCAATAACACCAAATGTACAGACATTTAATAAAAGCCTTCAGAGCAAATAAAAGAAAGACTGACATTAGTAAAGGAGGAGGAAATGAGTCCCACAACGAGAACTGTGAGCTTTAGCACTTTGCTCTTAGTAATTAACAGAACAAGTAGGATAAACATCCGAAAAATGAGAAGACTAGACAAGCTAGCAAACATTTTAGCCTAATTGATATTTATAGAATACTACCCAACAACTACAGAATATACATACTTTCACGTACACGTGGAACGTTCACCAAGGTCGCTCATATCCCCGCTAAAAACAAACTTTAACGAATTTTTAAAATGCTAAATCACGCAAAATATACTCTCTGACCAGAGAATATTAAATTAGAAATCAGTAACAATTAAGACATCGAGAAAATGTACAAATATTTGGAAATTAAATAGTACATTTCTCAATGACCCATAGTACAAAGATAAAATCATAAGATAAATTGGAAAATATAGGCTGGGCTTGGTGGCTCAGCCTGTACTCCCAGCACTTTGGAAGGCCGAGGCGAGTGGATTGCCTGAGCCCGCATGCTTGAGACCAGCTCAGGCAAATTGGCGAGACCTCGTCTCTACAATAAAATAAAACAATAGCTGGGCATGGTAGCACAAATCTATAGTTCCGGCTACTTAGAAGGCTAAGGCAGAAGGATTGCCAGAGCACAGCAGATCGATGCTGGGGTAGCTGTGAGCATAGGTGCCACTGCACTCCAGCCTGGGCAAGGGAGTGAGACTCCAACTCAAAGAAAAAAAAAGAAAAGAAAGAAAATATTTTAGAAATTGCTAAATGGACAGAAACTGGAAGCATTTTCCCTGAAAACCAGAACAAGACAATGATGCCCACTCTCACCATCCTTGTTCAACATTGTGTTGGAAGTCCTAGCTAAAGCAATTAGACAAAAGAAGGAAATTGGGGTATTCAAATAAGAAAAGAAAAAGCTAAGTTATTTCTCTTTGCTGACGATATATGTTCCTATGCCTCGAAAATCCAAGCAAATCTGTCAAAAAACCCCTTTCATTGATAGAGGACCTTGGCAAAGTCTCAGAGTACAAAATAAATGTGCAAAAGGCAGTCATATTCTTATACACCAACAACAAACAGGTAGAGAACCAAATAAAAAGCACAATCCCACTCAAAATAGCCACCAAAAAAAAAATGAAATACCTTGGTATCTTCCTAACTAGAGAAGTGAAAGACCTTTACAATGAAAACTACAAAACACTGCTCTAAGAAATTCAAGAAGACACAAGCAAATGGAAAAATATTCCATGATCATGGGTAGGAAGCATCAATATTGTTAAGATGTCCATCCTACCAAAGGCAATCTACAGATTCAATGCAATATCCATTAAATTACCAACATCATTCTTCTCAGAGCTGGACATGACAATACAGAAATTCATATGGGAACATTAATGACCGTGAATAGCCAAAATAATCTTTAGCAAAAGAAACAAAGCGGGAGGTATCACACTTCCAGACTTTAAACTTTACTATAAAGCTACAATAATCAAAACAGCCTGGTATTGGTACAAGAACAGGCACATAGACCAATGGAACAGGATAGAGATTCTGGAAGCAAAACCTCAATTCCTCAATGAACTCATCTTTGACAAAGCCTCCACTAACAACCACTGGGGAGAGGGGAACCTATTTAGTAGATGGTGCTGGGAAAATGATTGACCACATGCAGAAGATTGAAACAGGACCCCTACCTATCACCATACAAAAAAAATCAGCTCTACATGGATCAAAGACCTAAACGTAAAATCTCAAACTACAAGAATCTTAGAAAACACAAGGCACACCCTTACAGAAGTCAGAATAGGCAACCAATACCTGATTAAAACCCCAAGTATTCATGCCATAAGAGATAAGAGGGACCTCATCAAAATGAAAAACTTCTGCAAAGCAAAAGAAACCATCAAGAAAGCAGGGAGACAGCCCACAGAATGGGAAAAAATATTTGCCAATTGTACTTCTGATAAAGGCCTGACATCCAAGATCTACAAGTAACTCAAATGTTCTGAAAGGAAAACAACAAACAGCACCATTAAAAAGTGGGCAAAAGACATGAATAGACACTTCTCAAAAGAAGACACAGGGGGCAGCCAACAGACACATGAAAAAAACCTCAGCCTCACTAATCATCAGAGAAATGCAAAACAAACCACATTGAGATACCACCTAACCCCAGTAAGAATGGTCATCATTAACAAAACAAAAAACAACAGGTGCTGGTCAGGATGGGAGAAAAGGAAACACTTCTACACTGCTGGTGGGAATGCAAACTAGTTCAATCTCTATGGAAAACATTGTGATGATTTCTAAAAGAACTAGTAATTGACCTTCCATTTGACCCAGCAATCCCCTTACACCCAGAGGAACTCAAATCATTCTACAAAATACACCCAGAGGAACTCAAATCATTCTACAAAAAAGATACCTAAGCACACGTTTATTGCAGCACTATTCACAATAGCTAAAACATGGAACCAACCATAATGCCCATCAGAACTCTACTGGATAAAAAGAATGTGGTACATATACACTAGGGAATATTATACAGCCATAAAGAAGCACCAACATATGGGCTTCGCAGCAACTTGGATGCATTTAGAGTCTATAATACTCAGTGATCTATCACAGGAACAAAGTACAGTGTACCATATGTTCTCACTCACAAGTGGACCCTGAACATTTATACTTATTTATATTTATTTATACTACAAGAAAGGATTGGCAGTAGTGGGATACTGCTGGGGGGGGACACATAGCATCAATAAGGGTACCTGATCTCAAACCAGGAGAAGTGGGAACCGAAGAGAGGCCCAGACTTTACCTGTAGGATGACTGCTTGTCTCCCTAACCCTGAATTGTACCCACATCTTTAAAATAAAATATTAAAAAAGAAAATTTATTAGTAAATGATAAGCAAGACATAGCATATCAAAATTTGTGAGATGCAGTAAAACAAAAACTTCAAAGAAAATTTTGCACTTTTAGATGTTAGAAAGGTTTAAAAATTAGTCATCTAATTCTATCTTCATAAGATAGCAAGAGTAAGTTAAACCCAAAATGAATAAAGACTAAATAACAGTAAAAATAAAAATATGAACCAATGAAAGAGAAAAACACACAGAAAAAAATTTAATAAAATAGAATCAATATTTTCTGTGAAATTATTAATAAATTTGGGAAACTCCCCCCCCAGCAAGACTAATTATGAACAAAAAAGAGAAAACAGAAATAATAGACTTCAAGAATAAAAAACATGATATCACACTATGGACAGTAAAAGGATATTATAAACAACCTTAAGCCAATAAATTTGACAAGTTAGATAAAATAAACTTCTACAAGACATAGTTCCACTTATAGAAAGTGCATTTCTTCTTTGTGACACCATAGAAAGATGCAGTAATGCTTATAGAAATATTTAAGACAATGGAGACTCTGAACAGCTCTATATCTACTGAAAAACAGAGCTCAGTACTTAAGATCTTCGGGAACAGATGTCTCCATTGGTGAATTTCTCCCTTTAGTGAAAAGGTTATCCCAATCACTCTCAACTCTACCCAAAATAGAATAGGAGGGAGGACTCATTTTATAGGACCATCATAACCCTAATGACAAAAGCTGAGAAAGGCATTAAAACTACAAACAAATATCCCTCATAAACATATACTCAAAGTCCTTAATAAAATATTAGAAAATCAATAAGCAAAGGAGCTCTGTGACACAACATAGTAGCTACAGTTGATAACAATGTATTGTATTTGTAAAAATCACTAAGCAAGAAGATTTTTTTTTCAATTTATATTTATTTATATGTATATATTTACTTAAATAACTTTAGGGGGTACATACGGTTTTTCTTTTTTTTTATTATGAAGTTGTGGGATACAGTTAAGGGTTAGGTATACAATTGCATTTCATTCAGGCACCCTGTTGATATGGGGTG
>NW_007046026.1:0-2006 GCF_000164805.1 Carlito syrichta
AAAAAAAAAAAAAAAAAAAAAAAAAACCTCATCACCCCAGACTATAAGGTTTGATACATGCCAAATTTAACCTTGTGGAAACTTAGAAAACCAGAGACAATTGTCACAGGTGGATAAGTACGATACTATGAGCCATTTTGTAAACAAACCCTGCCCTAGTTGGAATGATATATGGTGGATATGGGGATAGACAGGTGCCCCCAGGGAACCTATGAGATTCCTAAGAGTCAAATTACACTGGTCTAAGGACATTCCACCAGAAGCCTGCCAAAATCTAAAATGTAACCCTGTACTTTTGACTACTAACAACCCAATTGCCCTAGATCAAGAGCCAAGAGTGGCAACTTGGACATAGAGATTCAGAGCAGATGTTACAGGAAAAGACCCCCTAGGGTGACTTGTCCTTAGATTAGTTAAAAATGAAACTTCAGATAGGCCTAAGTCAACCTCAGGTCACAGAGATCATCATGATCCTCCTAATAATGATCCCCAAAGAGTGGCCATAATTGAAGTCAAGGATTTAAGGCAGACTCTTAAAATTGAGACAGGATATGGAGATGTCAATGCCTAGGTTAAATTCTCTGTGCAGGCACTTAACAAAAGCAATTGCTATGCATGCTCTGCAGGGTGGCCACAGGCACAGGGGGCTCAATTTCCTCTTAGGTGGGAAAAAGACCCTGCAGGGGTGAGTTGTATGATGACTCTATACTAAGACAAGGGTGCATGGGTAAATTAAACCTGCGAGAGCTTGTCATTGCTCTTTCCTGCACAGTGGAGATCAGACCCAAGGGCGATCCCCTCCTCTCTATAGGGGTGATGAATTACTCCTCTTGCTTCTCAAGGAAGAGGGAGGAGTTCAATAAGCCCATTTGAGACCTACTGATCTTTACCCGTATCCTAAACATCACTAGTGAACTGAATTACAATTACTCCAACCTGCACATCCCACGAGTGGATGTTAGGTGGTACTATGGAAAGAGGAGCCTGTGTAACCTGTTGCTGTCCAACTGGGTTGAAACTTGTGCACTAGTCCAATTGGCCCTTCCATTAACTTTGGCATTCCATCAAGTCACTGAGGATAATAGCACCCATCATTGAAATAGAAGGGCATTAGAGGGATCCTTGGACTCCAATGTGTATATAGATTCAATAAGAGTCCTGAAGAGGGTCCCCAATAGCTGCCCTGAATAGTTGCCAGATTTAAGTCCACACTCTTTTGGTGGCCTACCGTTAAGAAAAATGTAGACTGGATTAATTGTATTCATTGCAATCAACAAAGATTTATTAACTACACTAGGGATGCGCTCCAAGGGGTGATTAGTTAACTAGATGACACCAGCAGAATGACTTGAGAAAATCAAATTGCATTAGATATTGAAATGGTTGTTAGTGACATAACTAAGGTAACTCCATTTTGTAGTAGTTCTTCCATTTTGTCTTCCAGTTCCCTCTCTCACCCCTCCTCCATATGATCACCCTAGCCTTTCCAGTAAGCCATAAATCATGAGACATGATTTCTCTTCCTGCCCCTGGAGGGCTATAACAATCCTAAAACAGTTCTGTCATACTATGTAATGTACACTCCACCACCCCCCATGGTTTAATGACCTATACTTTGAAAAATCTCCTTTGTTCCCTACCCAGAACCGAAACTCTGTAAATTTATGGTTTTTGCTATATAAACCCCTTGCTTGTTTCATTTGGGGTTGAGAGTCTCTTTCTGGCGTGAGCCTGCTCTTGACCACTGGCATTAAAGGGCTCTATATTTGACTCTCAGTGTGTTGGCAACTCCTTACTCACAGTGCAGCTATAACATTTCTCCAGCTTTCCCTGGCTTGGAGAAGAAGTTATAGGAGAGGTGCCCCAAGACATTCCAGGGCCCCATAACCTCTCACCTGGCCTAGAGGGAATTGGAATGACCACTGACTTCCCACTGCCTCAAAATACCTGAGCCCATCTGCATTATCTTAGGTGGCAAGAATCTGTTCTGTTTGTAGCCATTCTAT
>NW_007046027.1:0-17239 GCF_000164805.1 Carlito syrichta
ATTTGCATCTCCCTGATGATTAGTGAGGTTGAACATTTCTTCATGTGTCTGTTGGCTGCTCAGATGTCTTCCTTTGTGAAGTGGATGACTGCAGTTTAAACTTGTGAGAATAAATATACGATTTTTATTTATTTATTTATTTGAGTAGGAGCCTCATTCTGTCACCCAGGCTGGAGTGCAGTAGCACACTCATGGCCACTGCAGCCTTGACCTACTGGGCTCAGATGATCCTTTTGCCTCAGCCTTCCAAGTAGCTGGAACTACAGGCACATGCCACCACACCTGGCTAATTTTTTAATTTATTGTAGAGACAAGGTCTCACCAAGTTGCTTAGGCTGGCCTCAAATTCCTGGACCCAGGCAATCCACTTGCCTCTGCCTTCCATAGTGTTGAGATTACAGGCGTGAGTTACCATGTCCAGAAATACATGATTTTTGAATAAATAAATTCCAGATTTTTTGTGTCCCCCTTCTTATAGCTCAACTCTCACTGTCAAAGGAAGAAGCAAAGAACTAGGCCTCCGGTAGTCCAGGAACTGGCATAGTCCTGGAGATCCAGGTGGGTGACATCTGCCTCATGGGCCTAGCTTCTGGACCTCCTAGAAGGTGATGAGGAGCCACCAAGAGAATCTGAATGGGGGGCTGTGCTCTTGGAGCTTGGCTTGGGGAGAGCAAGAGGCCCGTGGGGAAACTACTGCCATAATATTGGACAGAGGGGAAGAAAGCATGTGTCAGGATGGCTTTGATGAAGAAGGAGATGATGGGATGGATGAGAAGAGATTGAGGAGGTAGAATGGATGGGGACTGGTAAAGGACTGGAAGAAGGAATGGGGCAGAGAGAGGGACTGTGGGGGGGTGGGGCTGAGCGGGGGCACAAGTCCCGGGAGAATGAAGAGCCTGGTGGAAGAGGGAAGGGCTTCTGTTTGGGGTATGTTGAGCTTGAAGAACCAGCTAGACCTCTAGAGTTCTGGGCAGACACGTGGGCCAAGGTCCAGATTCGGGGGCCATCAGTGCAGGGTGACCAAGGAGAATGAGTGAGAATCGCGAGAGAGAGCAGGAGGCCCAGAAGGAGGGGTAAAGAGCTGGGCCTGAAACCATCCCTTTACCAGCCCCAGTCCCAAAGTCCGACCCCGTGATGGTCCTGACTTCTGTAGTGCCCACTGTGGTCTGCACAGGACCTTGGACCTGGCTGGCACCTTGTTAAAACTCTGCTGGACCCTCAGTGACCTCTGTTACTTTGTTCTTCCATGGCACTTGGCCTAGCAACTCGGTACATAGTAGGTGCTCAATGAACATGTTTATCTGAATTTACCTGTTAGAAGGAGCCAACTGGATGCAGAAGGTGTTCTCAGTGTGCCTGGCCTCATGTGCACATCTTCAGAGATGACCTGGAGGGTGACATCCATGGCTGTACATGCTTTCTGGCTCCCTTTAAGGCAAGCAACTATATTTGAATAAAAATCCTCAACTTGTCATGTCAGCTAATAGAAAGAGAATGTGGGCTGACACATCCCTTCCAGCTCTCAAATCCTATGTTCCCTTGAGAAATATAGACAAATCCACACATTTCAATACAGGCCACCTACTCGCACCAAAGCGGGTAGATTCCAAGGGTGGTGAGTACACAGGGTTCTGGCTGGGTTTTATAGATCAAAGTCTTATCCCACAATCCCTTATTCACAGGCACCGTGTACTTGAGATGATCCTAATTCAGCATCCTTTGTTCCAGATGCCCTTGTCAGGGATGCCTTTGCCAAGCCTGCTTTTTACAGACTGATTTGGGTTGACTCTATCTTGCAGACTGGTCGAATCTATGTAAAATGTCAGCTGGTTTGTTATACGAAGTGCCTTAAAATTTGTTTGTCTTCAAAATCTGCCTGCTGCTATAAGTCAGCCTATTGGGTTTGGGGTCTTTTCTGAAAGCATGGTCTTAAAACAGGCAAAATGATTTCTTTATTGAGCACCCACTCTCGGCTTTGCACTTCGTGTGTGAACATGGCTTCGTCCTTGCCCTCGGAGAGCTGCTGGGAGAGACTGCTAACAACTTGTCACAGATTAAATGTTACCCTTCTGTGAATTCATAGTGGACTGACCAGGAAAGTGAGACTGAAGAGGGTGAAGCCGCTTATGACTCCTGGCTGCATGTTCTTTCCTCCTGGGTGAATCCACATTGACTTTTCACCGAGAACCAGAGAGCTGCTGCCCCATCCGGGCTGGCCAAGGTCCAGCTCTTTTCCTGTCCCTGAGGCACAGATGGCATTTCCACCTCCCTGAGTCACCTGGGTTTTTTCCAGATGGAGTTGGTAATTACAAACCATGGCAAATCCCGAGTGCCTTAGTCTGGTGGAGGTGGCTCTGGGCTACAAACACGTATCTCTGTATATATAGATCCTTAAGTCCATCTTTAGAATGTTTGAGAGTACCAAACATTCTACTGGACACACTAGATGAGTTACACACTATGGACAGGTATTAAAGTAAGAATAATGACCACTAACACTGCGCCAGGGAGTGTACCATGCAGGACACCAGCTCTTTACGCTGTGTATATTGTTCACTTCTCATAACAACTCTATGAGGCAGATATTATGATGCTCCCCACCCACTACTTAAAACTCTATCAAAAAACAAGGAAATTCTGCCTGGTGTAGTGGTGCACACCTTTAATACCAGTTACTCGGGAGGCAGAGGAGGGATTATCCCTTGAGTCCCTTGGTCCAGGCCAACCTGGGCAACATAGTGAGACCCCTGCTCTAAAATATTTAAAATAAAATAAAAAAAGAAAATTATGAGAAATGGTCAAAGCCAAGACTCTGAGAAATTCAGTTTTAAGAAGCTCGAGTCCTTTGTTTCTTATCCTAAGGAGTTTACAGGTTAGGCAAGTCAAGGAATACAAAACACAGTCCAAGGTAACACACTGAATACATAACTGTAGGAAGAAATAAGTATTTAGGAAAACTTCCATTCAGTCATTCAATAAACACTGAATCCAGTACGAGGTAGTTCCCATTCTTAGCTGGGTTCTGCCCAGAACACCTGTGTCCCTCACATGCCTCTGTGCTGATTTGCTGAATGCCACAAGTGAGTCATTTACTTTGTATGCCTCAGTTTCCAACTTAGTGTGACTATACTGGTTACAAATACTGTTGACACAGATATAAGAATGATTAGATACCATCTGCAGAGTGTTCCCATTTTTTAGGGGAGTTGGTGCCAGGCATGTCATGCTAGGTACAAGTGATACAGAGATTTAAAAAAAAGACAAAAACAGTCCCGGCCTTTAGGAATGCCCAGGCTGGAGGTAGGGGTGGGGAGAAGGCAAGAGAACAATTAAAACACAGGATGTTAGAGCCAGGCATGGGCCACTTTAGGAGCACAGAGCACAGCGTTGAACCCAGATTGGAAAGCCTGAGCTGGGGGCTTCTTGGAGGAAGTGACACCAAGCTGAGGTGAGAAAGATGGATGAGGAGGGCTGGCCAGGCCGAAAAATGTGCCAAGGGCCTTCGCTGCAGCAGGAACAGCTTGAGCAGAGGCAGAGAAGCTGGGAAGGGTGGGAGGTGATTTCAACGGGTAGAGTGGAGGGTTTATGGGGGCGCAGGGGGAGCTGTGGGTGGAAGCCAGATTCAGAAGTGCTGTGGGCTGCTGCTGAATGAAGGTTGGGTCTGCTTCAGGCTGGCCACAGGAGCCCAGGAGCAGGACAGAGGAACCAAGCTAAGGAGCAGTTCCTGATTAGTCCAGGCCTGCCTGTGGGAAGCTCTGTGGACACTGGATTCATAATCCCCATTCTTAGCTGGATTTTGCCCAGGATGCCGTCTCCTGCACATCTCTGGTGTTAAGTTGCTGAATGCCACAAGTGAGTCACTTACCTTGCCTCAGTCTCCCCCCTTTGGATGACCATGCTGGTTAACAACACTGTTGACAAGGATGCATGAGAGTGACGCCATCTGAGGAGCACTAGAGTCTTCGGGGAGGGGTACAGGCCTCTCCCTTGTAATATACTTGTAGTTCTGGTGCTTGTGAACTCCTCCCAGTCCTGCTGCTAAAGTATGTGCAATGCCTGTGGGTTGTCACATGCATTAATTATCTGGCGAAAGTTATAAACTACCACTTGCTTTGGCTAGATAACTTTAAAGAAAAGGGCTTAATCACCATCACAGTTAAATGCAATAGCATAAAACTGGAGAAGATGAAAAGGAAAAAAGCTCAAACTAAAGAATAAGTGACATTTTAGGAAAAGCAGAAGGAGTAGAGATGAAGACCATGTGTAATTTAAAGTGACATGTCAGATGACATAATTACTGGCTTCTGGATTGTTTCAGGTTAGAGAGAGGTAGACACACACTGAATCAGACAAGAGGCCTTAGGGCAGGGCGCAAAAACTTTGACCCCGGGCGGTCCATTAGACTCTCTATAAAATGAAATAATAATAACATCTAATGTGAAAGTGATGATGAGAAAATATGGACTCATATGCCTGATATCTAATAGGGGCTCAAAAATTGTAGTTGTGACCATTAAGATTCAGAGGAGAGGGGGAAAAGTAGGCATAATAGATGCTTAGAGTGAATTTCATTTGTTGGACTAAAATGGAGTTTTTTTAAATGTCCCTGTCACTGGGTGCAGTGGCTCAAGTCTGTAATTCCAACACTTTGGGAGGCAGAGGTGAGAGGATTGCCTGAGCTTGGGGGTTCGAGACCAGCCTGGGTAACTTAGCGAGACCTCGTCTCTACAATAAGTCAAAAACTAAGCCAGGCATAGTAGCATGCGCCTGTAATTCGAGCTACTTGGAAGGCTGAGGTGGAAGGATCACCTGAGCCTAGCATGTTGAGGCTATGGTGGCTGTGAGCATGTCACTGCACTCTAGCCTGGGCGACAGAGTGAGACACCAACTCAGAAAAAAAAAGTCCCCGTCTTATTTGTTTCCAAATGCTATGTCATCTCATCAAATGAGATGGCATGTAAACAGACAGTGGTATACTTGAAAATATTTAACAACAACTTTTTTGGGGTGAAGGAAACCCTGACTTGTGGTTTCCATAGTGTAAATATTCCCACTGTGATCGATTTTAAGCTATCGATACTGAATGCAGAGTTGGAAAGAGAGGCATGAAAGACATGAATACTCTCATTACATAGTATTTCCAGAGTGTGTGTACACACACACACACACACACACACACACACACACACACACACACACTAGACAAGAGCATAAAAGTAGTATGTAGTACAATAACTAGGAAGTGATGGGTTGTGAATATGTATTACCTTTGTTTTTGCTTTGTTTTTGAGTCAGGGTATCACTCTGTTGCCCAGACTGGAGTGCAGTAGTATGATCCTGGCTCACCTCAGCCTCAACCTTCTGGGCTCAGGCAATCTTTCTCTTCAGTCTCCTGAGTAATTGAGACTACGGGCACACACCATCACACCTGGCTAATTTTTGTATTTTTCAGAGGTCTCACTATGTTGCCCAGTCTAGTTTCAAACACCTGGGCTCCAACAGTTCTCTTGGTCAGCATCCCAAGGTGATGGGGTTACAGGCATGAGCTACCATGCCTGGCGTACTTTAGTTTTTGGTGTTTTTTGTTTGTTTGTTTGTTTTGTTTTGTTTTGTTTTGTTTTGTTTTGAGTTGGAGTCTCACTTGGTCGCCCAGACTGGAGTGCAGTGGCCGCTCCCGGCCACCGCAGCCTCGACCTGCTGCGCTGCGGCGATCCTTCCGCCTCAGCCTTCCGAGTAGCCGGAATTACAGGCGCGCGCTACCACGGCTGGCTGATTTTTTGATTTATTGTAGAGATGAGGTCTCGCTGCCCAGGCGGGTCTCGAACCCGCGGGTTCAGGCAATCCACTCACCTCAGCCTCCCAAAGGCGCGGGATTACAGGCTGAGCCACTGAGCCCAGCTTCTACTTTAGTTTTTAATAGAATGTAGTTGTAAGTTTATATAACTTAATTTACAATTGTGGCTGTGTTTAACCCTTGACTCTCACATGTCTGCATAGCTGGCTCCAACACACTCCTGCATGTAGAGCACCTGATGTGGATGGAGTCTGCTACACAGTGAAAGCTCAGTATGTGTTCATTTTTTTTCTCCAGCTCTGACATCGTCTCACTGACTATTCCCGGCTTGTTGGAGCTGAAAGTATAGGAAAGTCTGGGAAAATGAGAAGAAAAGAGAGAAGAGGGGAAAAGATGGTAGAAGATAATGCAAGAGGTGCCACGGGAAGGTAGAGCATGAGCTGGATCTGGAAGGTTCCGGAACCTTCAGAGATGGCAAATTTCTTTAACAGAAATCAAAGTGTGGATCCACAAGGGATGCTTGCCTTTTGTGAATGCCCTACATCAACCCTCTTCCCACAGTGTGAGGCCCCCAGGGAGTGGACAGGACTCCACCTCCCACCACAGAGACTGAGCAAGGATTCCCTCACTGCATCCCCCTGGCAACAAGGGCACAGTCATATGAATGAAGCTGGCCTGTTGGATGCACTTATCTGAGAGATTAAATCTTGAGCAGTGATGGGAAGAGAAGCTCTCCAGAAGAATAGATTCCTGGTGGTATGTACAGGGCAACGGTCCGTCCCTCATCATTTTTCTGGCCTTACCCCCAGAAAGTCCTGGCTGCTGCCCAGTCCGCCTCTGCAGCTTCCCTTTAGCTCACTGAGCCCCCGGAATCCTTCTGCGGCAGTTCCTCTGGTACCTCCTCAATTTCATTCTCCCCAATTTTTTTTCTCGGATTTGTGATTTGCTGGCTAACATACTTCATTTCCCAGTCGCTTTTGAAGTTGTATGTGGCCATATGAGTAGGTTCCTGCCAAGGGGATATATACAGAAGCACTATTTAGAACTTTCAGGAAAGTGTACTATTTGGCCCTTCCTCCTTCCTTCCTGCTGCATGGAATGTAAAAGTAGTGACTGAAACTGTAGCAGCCATCCCAGACCATGAGATGATCTTGAGAATGGAAGTCATATCCTGTAGAGCAGAAACATAGAAAGAGCCTAGGGCTCTTGATGAATGTATGGAGTCCCCAAATCACTTCACTCCTTTCTGCCTCTGGAGTTTGTTTTCATAATGGAATAAACCCCTGCGTGTTTTCCCTATTGCAGTAAGGATTCTGTTAAGCACAGTTAACACTAATCCTACACATACATCTTCCAGTAAAACTCCTTTGAGTTGGTTTCTGCGGCCGGTAGCCTTACTAACTCACATTCCATTTGTTCTCTCCCTCAAGCCCCATGTTCAGGCCCGCCATGTTTGGTGTGCCTTGTTAATGTGACCCAGCCAAGCCTGCACGCCCCCAAAGGACATGTCATCTCATACTTGTGTGTCCCTGCCCATGCTGGGCCCTCTGCCAGGGATGTCCTTCCCTGACCCTGTCTGTTTTCAAGACTTTGTTTGCAAAGGTGCAAACATCACCTTTGTAACAACATAGCTTGGATGGCTCTGTGTCATAATTACCTGTTTGCTTGTCTGCTCCCCACCAGATCGTGAGCAACCTGGTGTTTAGCATGCTGTGCAGCACGTCCTAGGGGCTCAGCGCATGTGGTTTGAATAAGGGAATGAACATTACAGACATGGGAGGTGATTTCAAGCTTTGTAGCTAGATCCATCAATCTCTTCCCACAGGCCTGCTGCCTACCTGGCTCTTTTCACGCATGGAAGAAATTGCTATGTGTCACCTGGGCTAATTTCCTGCCATGAGGTGCTGCTGCCCCTAATCTATTCCAAACACAGGCCTGATTTTGAATGGATGATGCCAGACTTGAAGGTGTGTTGGACATCAACAATGCCCCTAAAGCAGCAAAATAAATAAGGTAGTAAATAATTGTTACTCAAAGCAAATATGTATATATCTCCATGAGTCCATACTGATATAAATGATTGAATAAGGTAACAAATGGACTCCAAATTATTGAATTATTGATGTAGACACTCTGTCCTCGAGGAAGGGGCACATAACTCTTCATTCTTTAGGTGTGGCTGCACATAGTGACTTCCTCTCAAAGAGCACAGTTTGGAAGGGCGGGAAGGGACAATAACTTTACTTTGGAGAAACCTGACAGACACTACTTCAGTCAGTGATCAAGGTCAACATCAACAGTCACAATTCATGCTGATATCATGTGCTTTTGATATGATGTGATAACGAAGGCACTTTCTCCCAATAACCTATAACCCCAGTCTTATCATGGGGGAAAAAAATTAGTCAAATTCCAATGGTGGGTCCACCTACAAAAACACCCACCCATCCTCAAAATTTTATCAAAAAACAAAGAAATTCTGCCTGGTGTGGTGGTGCACACCTATAATTCCAGTTACTCAAGAGGCAGAGGAGGGAGGATCCCTTGAGCCCCTCGGTCCAGGCAACATAATGAGACCTCTGCTCTAAAAAAAAAAAAGCAAAAACAAAACCAAGAAAATTCTGACGTGTGTGGTGGTGCACACCTATTATCCCAGCTACTTGAGAAGCAGAGGGAAGAGGATTTCTTGAGCCCCTTGGCCCAGGCCGGCCTGGGCAACATAGTGAGATACCCCTCTTTTAAAAAAAATGTAAAAAAACACAAGGAAATTCTGAGAAATATTCAAAGCCAAGAAGAGCCTTAGGAGACATGATGACTAAATATGGTGTTCTGGATGGGATCCTAGAACAGAAAAGAGAAATTAGGTAAAATGAAGGACATTAGGTTAAAATGAAGGAAATATGGATAAACAATTGTCTTTGGTTAATAATAATGTATGCGTCTTTGTTAAGTAACTATAACAGATACACTAATGTAAGATAACAGGGGAAATGGCGCAGAGTATGTGGGAACTCTGTACTACTGTCTCTTTTTTTTTTGTAAATTTAAAACTGTTCTAAAAAATAAGGTCTATTAAAAAGAAAACAATAGGCCACATGATGGCTCCTGTCTATAATCCTAGCACTTTAGGAGGACAAGGTTGGAGGATTGCTCGAGTCCAGGAGTTTGAGACCATCCTATGCAACACAGCGAGACCTCATCCCTAAAGAAGATAAAAAATTAGCTGGACATGGTGGCACACACCTGTAATCCCATGTACTTGGGAGGCTGAGGTGAGAGGATTGCTTGAACCCAGGAGTTCAAGATTGTGGTGAGTGGTGATCATGCTACTGCACTCCAGCCTGGGCAACAGAATGAGACCCCAATTAAAAAATAAAAATAAAATAAGAATGTCCCCAAGACATCTGGGGGAAGAAACAATGATAATAATATCTATTATTAACTGAAGGGCTATAACTTCATACATGTTGCTGATGATCCTTACAGCAACTCTTTGGGTGGGTGTGAGGCTCATTTGTTAGCAACAGAGGCCAACTCCAGCTGGCTTAAGGGAAACCAGAAAGGGGAGGATGCAGTGCAGTCCACAGAACTAAAAGGTTGGCAGGCAGGCCAACTTTGATCCAGCCATGGCAGGAGTTTACCCGCAAGCTTGGGAGCACTTGTCCATGTTGATGCTTCAGTTCTGCCTGCCTTTTCTCCCTGGGAGACTCCAGAGCCACATTTCTGGAGTCAACTACCCAGGAAGGAGGAATCCACACTCATTTATACACCAAGTTGGGCCCATCTTAACTGCCCTACTAGGCCCCATGAAATGTGGGTGGGACATGTTCCTGAGGGACAGTGGAATCCTCTTACCAGAACTTAAATTCTTTTTTTTCAGAATCTCACTCTGTTGCCCAGGCTGGAGTGCAATGGCACAATCACAGTTCACCACAGTTTCTAATTCCTGGGTTCAGGCAAACTTTCGGCCTCAGCCTCCCAAATAGCTTGGGACTACAGGCATGTGCCACCAGGCTTGGCTAAATTTTTTGGATTTTTTTGTAGAGACGAGTTCTCACTATGTTGCCTAGGCTGGTCTCAAACTCCTGGGCTCAAGCAGTCTTCTCACCTCGGTCACCCAAATTGCTGGGATTACAGGCATCAACTACCATGCTCAGCCAGAACTTAAATTAAAAAAAAAAATTAAGGAAGATTTAATGATAATTTCAAAACATTAAAAGTTTTGAGACTTAAATTTGATATAAAAATTTGATATTCAGTGGCTCAGCCTCTAATCCCATGCCTTTGGGAGGCTGAGGTGAGTGGATTGCCTGAGCCCGCGGGTTCAAGACCCGCCTGGGCAGTGAGACCTCATCTCTACAATAAATCAAAAAATAAGCTGGGCGTGATAGCGCATGCCTGTAATTCTGGCTACTTGGAAGGCTGAGGCAGAAGGATCGCCGGAGCCCAGCAGGTCGAGGCTGCGGTGACTGGGAGCGGCCACTGCACTCCAGTCTGGGCGACCGAGAGAGACTCCAATTCAAAAAAAAAAAAAAAAAATTTGATATTCATTAATTATAGTTCCTACTTTTCTTTTAACAGAAGAAAAATAAAATCATAGAAACAATTGTTTTGAAAACTTACGAAAATATTAATTTTTAAATTGTTTGTATTGCTTTTTATATATGCTATTTTGGTGAAAGCATATTCAAATATGTACACTTTGAAGAGAATCATGAATTATTTTTTAATTTTTCAGATTAATCCTGCTCACAGTTTTAGGCACGGAACTGTAGCTGGTCTTTACACTGTTATCAATTCACAGTGAGAAAAGTTCAGAAATTAAGAATTTTAGAAGCTTTCAAAGCAGTTTGACAGAGTTGTTTTGAATCTAATAATAAAAATTAGGGCTTGTGTTTTGTATGTTTTTTCTTTTTAAATTTTTCATTTATTTCTAATAATTCATTTTTTAAAAATTGCATTCTATGAAAGCATTTCACAGAAGACTAAAAGAAAAAAAGAGCTAGGCACAGTGGCTCATGCCTGTAATCCCAGCACTTTGGGAAGCTGAGGCGAGAGGATTGCCTGAGCCCAGGGATTTGAGACCAGCCTGGGCAACTTGGCGGGACCTTGTCTCTACAATAAATTCAAAAAAAAAAAAAATAGCTGAGTGTAGTGGCGTGTGCCTGTGGTTCCAGCTACTTGGATGGCAGAGATGGAAGGATCACCTGAGCCCAGCAGGTTGAAGCTGTGGTGGCTCACAACCTGGGTGGCAGAGTGAGAGACTCTGACTCAAAAGATAAATAAATAATTAAAAATAAAAGAAAAAAATAATTGCTCCCTGCCACAGGCAGTTTGAGAAGCATTGCTCTAGATCATTGAGAATTAGTACAAGTTAGGATTATGACCAAAATAGAAAATACAAAAATGGAGCTTGGAAAAGAAAAAAACAAAGCTGAGAAGAAGGAAAATATGGGAACTCTTGCAAGTGGCAGTCTGTTTAAATTTTAAAAATTGGAAACAGTGAAAGTGTGCAGCGTGCAGCCTTCTGTTGAACGTGACTCCCACAACATTTGCAAAGAGGACATTCCTTTAATAAGGGGTTGATACTGACCAAAACAACGAAAATGATCAAGAAAGTGAAATTTATCAATTTCTGTAACTGGAACAGGCTTGATGATACATCCTCCTGCAACTACATGATCTTTATACTAAATGAAGACATACTGTCAGTGCATTGTAGGAAGAATGCATGTGGGCCTCACCCGTACTCGCTTCCTGGTCACCCTTGGGGCAGGCACAAAGACCCACAGCTGGTTGTGGGAGGCAGAGGAATTCAGCAATTGACAGCACTGTTTTGGAAGCAGACAAGTTGGGTTTGAATCCTGGCTGGGTCATTTGCTTGCTGGGTAGGCTTGAGCCAGATACACATCACTCTCCTGGACTCAGTTTACCCAACTGTAAAATGTGCTTAGCAATACTTATCCAAGATGGTGGTGAAAGTTAGATAAGGTAATGAATGGTTTGGGGCAGAATTCCCCAGAAAATGTGGTTATTTTCTCCTCTGAAGGCTGGTGCAGGGATAGCAGCAGGTGGGAAGTACATGACAACTCTGGATAGACTGGGATTTCAGCCCTTACTGTGGACCAAAGGGCTATCTCAAGTCAAGAGCTGTTAGGGGAGCTTGTCCCTGCCCTGGACCTGCTGAGCCCTGTAGAGGAGAGTTTCCCTTTGCACACTGTATATGTTTTGAAGGATATGTTTTGAAGGATGGGGTGTATATGTTTTGAAGGATGTGTATATGTTTTGAAGGATGGGGTGGAAGGGTGGGGATTGGAGGTAGGCATGGGGCCCAGGCCAGGGAGCAGTACTCCTAGGACAGACTCTAAGCAGGTCCTGCTCACTTCCACTCAGTGGAGATTTCAGGGAACTGGGTGGAGGTAAGAACTGGAGGAGGCCCTGTTAGTATCACCTGTGCCGGAGGACCCTGGAACACCCTGGTGGGGCAGAGCGGGGGAGATCTATGTGGGCAGGAAGGTTTGGGGCACCTCTGCTACTGTTGGGGATGCTCGTCCACCTGGGGAGAATTGTTGCCTTGACTCCTTCTTCCCCATCTCTCTCCCCTGCATTACGAAGGGGACTCTGAAAACTCTGGAATTTATTCATTTAAAATTGTGTATTTATTCTGACTTGTTTAAATTTCAGTCACCTTTAAAGTACTCTGTTGGATGCACTACACCTATCAAGATGTTCTTTCCACTGCTCAAAACAGTTTTTGAACTTGTCAATTTTGATGTCTTTTAGTGCTGATTCTGTTTTTTTGTTTCACCTCTTCCACACTGGCAAAACGCTTTTCCCTTTGAGGATTTTTTTCATCCAAACAAGCGAACAGACAAACAAGTCGCTTGGGGTGAGATCAGGTGAGTAGGGAGGGTGGGGCACGGAGATCATGCTGTTTTTGGTCAAAAACTTCTGAACTCTCAGTATGGTGTGGGCAGGTGCACTTGTAAATCACCCATCATGAACTGGGCAAATGCATTGAAAGAAATTCACTGAAGCCAATGCAGCCTCTCACAACAACTCTAGCTGGTTCACTGGTGCGGATGAATTCCTAGAACAATTTTTTTTTTTTGGGCTGGAGTCTCTGTCACCCAGACTGGAGTGCAGTGGCATGCTCACGGCCACCACAGCCTTGACTTGCTGGGCTCAGGCAATCCTTTCGCCTCAGCCTTCCAAGTAACTGGTCCAGCATCCTCGTGTCAAGCCCATAGCTCCCAGGGCCACAACTTATGGGGTCAAAAAGTGCCTCAGGCACCTGTCTCCTGGGTCTCACTCTCTCATTCCAGCTTCCACAGACAGATCGCAGGCTGGCCAGTGCTGTGGTGTGGGTAATAACCCCAGCCTCAGTGTCTCTTTGGTGACATCAGCTTCCACACACCCCATTACTGTGCACCCACCCCCAGGGCCTTAAATATGTGTTACTGCTTCCCCACCACAGGTAAGCCCCTCTTGGGAGGGAGCTCTTACTAGATCAGGAAGGGGTGGGGCTAGGGGGGAGCTTATCGAAGGGGAACTGCTCCTGGGGTTGGGTGCAGCTGTTCTACCAACATACAGGAAGCCCTTCCTGAAAGCATCCCACACAGGGTCAACACTCAGCCCATCTGGTGCAGTGCAGGAGGGAGAGGAACCAAATGGTGTTCTCTGTTTTTGTCTTGTATGGGGTTTGAGTGGACCAGAGACTGCGCTGGGGAGAGGAAGGAGTATAGGCTTTGCAGGTAGACAGATGCAGCCTTAATTCCCAGCCCTGTTCTCTGACGCATTGCTTTTTTCCCCCCTGAGCCCTGGTTTTTACATCTATAAAATGGGGATGGTGATAATAGTGTCTACACCACAGGGTTGCTATGAGGTTTAGAGATCATGTATACAGGGTCTGACCTCTCAAGAACCAAGTAAAAGCCAGCCTTGCTTGACACTATGCTCTGGTGGTCTTTAGAATATTTCTTTCATCACCATCCAGATTTTTTTTTTTTTTTGAGTTGGAGTCTCACTCCGTCGCCCATGCTGGAGAGTACAGTGGCATGCTCATGGCCACCCCAGTGTCGACCTGCTGGGCTCAGGTGATTCTTCCACCTCAGCCTTCCAAGTAGCCAGAACTACAGGAGCGTGCTATCACACCCGGCTAATTTTTTTTTTGATTTATTGTAGAGATGGGATCTCACCAAGTTGCCCAGACTGTTCTTGAACCCATGTGCTCAGGCAATCCCCTCACCTTGGCCTCCCAAAGTGCTGGGATTACAGGTTTGAGCCACCGCACCTGGCCACCATCCAGATTAATAACCCATAATCTATAAGTAATGTTATAGCTAATCAGTGACATTTAAATGCGAAGCAAGCCAGGCTTGGTGGCTCAGTCTGTAATCCTGTGCCTTTGAGAGGCTGAGGTGCCTGGATTGCCTGAGCCCGCGGGTTCGAGACCTGCCTGGGCAACTTGGCGAGACCTCATCTCTACAATAAACCAAAATGAGCCGGGCATGGTAGCGCGTGCCTGTAGTTCCAGCTACTCAGAAGGATGAGGCGGAAGAATCGCCGGAGCCCAGCAGGTCGAGGCTGCGGTGGCTGGGAGCGGCCACTGCACTCCAGTCTGGGTGACAGAGTGAGACTCCAACTCAAAAAAAAAAACAAAAAAAAACCCAAAAATAAACAAACAGACAAAAATAAATGTCAAGCACTCTGCTATTTTGTGAGGATGGTTCATTTCTTCCCACAACAACCTAATTTTGTGTAATCCTTTATAAACCCCATTTTACAGATGAGAAATTGAGGCTCAGAGACTACACACCTGCCCAGGGTCTGACAGCTGGTGAACGGTTGAACTTGAGCCTTGGTCTATGCCAATGTTCATCTACTTGCAGCCTGAGCTCTCAGGCACCACAGAGTGTGTCCAAGAGCTAAGGTTAGACAACCCAGTTTCCTAGGTTTGTCTCCCTTTTCTCCTGTTTATATCTCTGTTTGCCCTTCTCATTTGCATCACTTCTTCCTTTCCTTTCGTGATTTACTTCTTTTATTAAGCAGCAGAATTATCAAATCTGTCCTTCAAGAACATGAATTTCAAATGTATCATGGCAGAGTCCAGAAAGCATTTATTGTTGTGACAAACTACCCCCAAACCTAGAGGCTTAAAACCACATATATTTTATTTGCTCAACTTCTATTGTTTGGCAATTTGGGCTGGGCTCAGTTGGGCAGTTCTTCCACTGGTCTCTCCAAGTCTTTTCTTTTTTTGAGCTGGGGTCTCACTCTGTTGCCCAGGCTGACCACTCGGGCGCAGGCAATTCTTCTGTCTCAGCATCCTGAGTAGTTGGGACTATAGGCATGTGCCACCACACTCACCTAATTTCTTTTTTATTGTTTTGTAGAGATGAGGTTTCACTTTGCCCAGGCTGGTCTTGGACTCCTGAGCTCAAGCAATCCTCCAGCTTGGCCTACCAAAGAGCTAGGATTACAGGCACGAGGCACTGTGCCCTGCCTTCTCCAAGTCTTATGTAGCCGCATTTGCCTGAATGCTTCATTGGGTGGTCTAGTGCAGCCTCACTCACATGTCTAAAGGTTGGTGGCTTGTTGGTCAGGGTGCCTTAGTTCTCTTCTATATGGCCTCCTCATGAGGCTAGCTTGGGCCTGTTTAAGAGGGTGAAAACAAAAGTGACATGGCCTCTTGGAATTTGTACAGTGTCACTTGTGACAGATTCTGTTGGTCAAAGCAAGTTATAAGATCCTCCAGACTCAAGAGGTGAATAACTAGAGTCTACCTCTTATTGGAAGGAACATCAAAACATTTTTAGTCTACCACAATAAATGCAACCTCTTCCCCCAAATTTATCCTTAACTCAATCCCTTTTGTCCCTTCATCCCCTCCCCCATCTCCCTTGCTCTTCTTGTAATAATAATGTCTTACTTCACATCACCCAAAGCTTCATTCACTCACTCAACAAATATTTATTGTGTGCCAGGGACCCATTAGTGGACAAAACAAAGTTCGTGCTCTAATGAATCTAATAGTCTAGTGGAGAGAGCAAACAATCAAGAAATAAACAAGGACACTGTGTTGGGCTGTGGTGAACAATAGGTGCTTTGGAGAACAGAGCAGAGTAAGGGCTAGGGAGTGTGAGAGGATGGCAGGGCGGTGGGTGGTTCTTATTATATACAGAGTGCTCAGTTGATACCAGGGAGGTGACATCTAAGCAGAGGCTTGAATGAAGTGAAGGAGCAAGAAGTTCCAGGCAGAGCAAATAGCATGTGCAAAGGCCCTGAGGCCGACATCAAGAGACACGATTCCTTTTAATGTTATATGTAGTAGAAAACAACAAACAAACCCTCCCAATCTTAATACATTAAATTAAAAAACAATAAAAACCAAGACATTTAAACATGGCAAAATCTTGATAAGCAAAAGCATTTTATTTCACCTGATTGTTATGAGAGGCAAATGATAGCTCCTGATAACGTAATGACATGTGTCATCTGTCTGAGCTACAGGGTGTTCACGTTTCAAAAGGACGATGTGCCTGTCATGCCTCCTGGCTTGTGGTTAGCATCAAAGTGACACCATGAAAATGAAAGTTGCTCTGCTTCTGGTTTCATATCCGACCGCAAGGTTGCCAGAGTGATTTTTTTTTTTTTTTAATAGGACACAAATCAGTTATCACTTCCTGCTTAAAACCCATCCAAAGGCTCTCTGTTGGCTAGAGAATAAACTCCAGGAACCTCTGTGCAAGGCCCTTTGCCACCTGCCTTTTTCAGTCCCACTAACCTCACCTTTTGCCATTTCCCCCAGTCCTATCCGCCCACAACGCGTTGTGGTTGCAATCTACCAGCTCCTCTCCCAAACTAGTTCACTTCGCAGACACCCAGGTCAAGGTCTGGGGGCGGGGCAGGGAGCTCCTTTCTCTGCCCGGGGAAGACCTTCTCAAGTCCGAAGAGCTAGGGGAGGGACGACTGGGCTGTGAGTGGGTCCCGATCAGTTTCCCACCGGCCTTCACTTAGATCATCTACCTCTAGTGGACTTCTACGCCCCTTTCACACCATCTTCCAAGACCAAATCAGGGCCCAGCCCAGCATTAGCCGTGAAGCCATTAAAAGAATGAGCCTCAGTTTCCTTATCTGCAAAAAGGACCCAAGATCACACCATTAGGGCCGGTGTGATGCCTGGAGAGGGCGCGGGCAAGGCGCGGGGCACACAGCGGGTGGCAGACGGCGGGGATTCCCACTTGGGCAGCCGGGCCGTGGGGCACCCGAGGAGGGGCGTCCTCCAGAGGGGCCACCTTTGGGATTTGGGGACAGGGAAGAAGATGAGGAGGGCTTTGCCCAGGTCCGTTCAATTACGCCGGCCGAGAGTACTGTCCGTGGACCCCCAGGATGTCCGCTCGGCGGGACGACCCCCGGCCCCCAGGCCAGGGCATCCCCGAGCCC
>NW_007046028.1:0-5978 GCF_000164805.1 Carlito syrichta
TGCGGGGCGGGGGGGAGCCCGCGCTGAGGCAGCGGGCCGAGGGGCGTGGGTTCTAAACGGGGCTTCACTAGAGGGCTTCCCCGAGGAGGCGGCATTCACACGGGGCATTCACGCGGGATTTAGGCTGGAGGTGAAGATGGAGGAGTCGTCCCAGGCCCCTAGTCCGCTTGGAGGTATCCAGAAGCATCCGTTGATGGGTGTATTCATTCAGCAGACACATATCGAGCGTCGACTTTGGGCCAGGCCCTCGGGATACCCAAGAGAGTCCAAGGGGCTCCCAGGCGAAGCGTAGACAGAATTCTGCCGACACACGCACACAACTTAACACACAGACCACTTAAGGCTTCATGAGGATGAAGCCGGGAACCTACTGTGCCCCAGGAGGCGGTAGGAGAAACTTCCTGGAGATGTTGAACCTCCAGAGGGTCCCAAGGCCATCCGCGATTCCCCAAGGACAGTGCTTGAAGAAGCCTCTCTTCTGGAGTTTCGTTCCTTTTGGTGGCTGCTGAGGCTGAGTGGCGAGAGGTAGACTGGCCCCGTGACCCTCACCCCCGCAGCCTGCAGAGCTGGGCTCTGTCCTCTGCATCTTCCGTGCTCCAAACGCTATCCGCCCTCCCTTCTAGTGAGAATCTGGGGAAGGGGTCCTCGCCGGCTCCCATTTCTCTCCCAGCCCTCACATGGAAAGAAGACCAACACCTGAGAAGGTTCTGAAACTCACCAAGGTCAAGGGCTTACCCTCCTCAGAATTCTCTATTCCTCTCTACTCCATACCCTCGTGACTGCACCCTGGCACAGGGGAAGGATGTGGCCAGGCTTGGAGTTCCAGGGCAGCCCCTGACTTCAGAATCCAA
Organism: Carlito syrichta; assembly: GCF_000164805.1. Classification (NCBI taxonomy): domain Eukaryota; kingdom Metazoa; phylum Chordata; class Mammalia; order Primates; family Tarsiidae; genus Carlito; species Carlito syrichta. The sequence continues at coordinate 852 of NW_007046028.1, forward strand.
AGGGCAGGATGGAGGGAGCCACAGCCACCCACCCAGGGGAGCAGAACCCCTTGTTGGAGGGACAGTCCCAGGATAACAGCTGGAAGGAACTCTGAATAATGTCTTAACTGATGGCGCATCTGAGGCCCCAGAGAAGTGGCATGCTTGGGATCATGCGGCAAAGCTGGGTCAAGAGTCTACTACATTCTTTCCACCCCCCACCTGTCAGACTCCCCAGGGGCCAGAGAAGGAGCCATGGGAGGGACCAATGTCCACAAGAACCGAGTGACCCTCCTGGCAGGATTCATGCCCAGTGGCCACACCTAGTATTACCATTGGGTGTCCCTGGGGATCACAGTCCACCAGTCTCCAGGGCGGGTGTGTGTGATGAGTAGGCTGGACTGAGGGCCCCATGGAAGGCAGGCATTGGTCACCTGGCCCCCAGCAGGGATCCAGTTCTCCCACCTCCTCTCCCCACCCCATCCCCCCAGCCCAGGAGTAAAGGACCTTCCCAGGGGAGTAGAGGCAAGGTGGAACCCAAGGCAGGCCTTGCTAGGGGGACAGTAGGGTGGGCCAACGGGCTGGAGAAGGCCTGCTGGACCCCGCAAGCCAAGGCCGGCATCTCGGCAGTGCTGAATGGTTGCTGATAAGCAAGGTGTCGTGGGTCCCGTTAAGGTTAGCAGGAGGGGGTGAGGCTGATCCCTTCACCCCTCCACTCCACAGCTGCCTCCCATCCTACTCAGGTAATGAAGTGCGGCTCCCCCTCCCTGAGCTCATTAAAGTCCTGTTAATACATCATCCAGCCTCCTGGGCTGACAGACACTCCATCCTGGCAAATGGCCCTTCATGCTGTTGCGACCTCCTGCCTCCCCTGGGCGGGGCCCTGTGGGACTGATCTCTGAGGGCTCTGGGCTGACCCCTCTCCTGGCTTTCCCCAGTCGTGGGATCTGCACCCTGAGAGCCCCTGCTGAGGGGCTGGTCAAGTGCCGGCAGTGGATTGGGTAATAACAGTGGTAATGATGGTCGCGGTGCCTGGCTCTTGCAGGGGACCCGCCATTCTCTCCCAGCCCCTTTGCTAGTATCTATCACTCCCCAGGTGGAGAAACCCACCCCTGGGGAGGCAGGTGCTCTGCCTGGGTGTGCCCCTGAGTGAACAGGGAAGGGGGACGTGGGAGTGTGTAGCCATCCTGGTCCAGAGACTTGTAGCAAGCACCTGAAAACATTCAGAAAAGTCATTCAACCGGCCAAAGGAGAGTCAGTACCCAGAGTCAGCACCCAGGAGGGAGGAGAGTTGGAGGGAGGAAATGGAAGAGAGTGAGGGAGGGAGGTGGGGTGAAGAGGAAGAAAAGAAATGGGCCCCAGGGAAGGATGAGGTGGGGGGAGGAAGGGAGAAAGAAGAGAGGAAGAGGAAAGGCGGAGGCCTCTCTGTGGTCCTCTGGGTCAGCCACTCAGGGGTCATTACAAGCAGGAAAGGCAGGAAGTGTGTCCCGGCTGGGATGGGGGTGCTTGCCCAGAGGACACCACACCCGGCTGGCTGCTGCCCCACTTGCCCTTGGCTCCGGCTGTTCTCCCTGCAAATGGCTGTAAGGCCCAGTCCCTGGTGCCTCTCCAGCCCTACTTACCCCTTCCCAAACTCCTACTGTTTATGAACTTGCTTTGCTTTCTCTCTGAGCTACAAGCTGAATCTGGGGCCAATCTCCACCCACATCCAGCCCAGGAGCCCTCGAGGAGGGGCGCCCCCTTCCCCTGGGCAGGCATAGCTCTGCACCAGACCCACCCCCTGGGCCCAACACTTGGGAACTCTGATACCTGACTTCCCAATCCACCCACACCTGGCCCTGCTGTTCAGACCTACCCCCATCCCCATCCTACAGCCTGAATTCTCATTTCCCTACTCTGCCTGGTGAGCTCCTGTTCATCCTTCAGAACCCAACGGAGGTGTGCTCTCCTCCGTAAAGCCTTCCCTAGCTGTCCCCGCTCCTGGCAGAGCTAGTAGCTCCATCGCAGAGCTCTTTTTTTTTTTTTTTTTTTGAGTTGGAGTCTCACTCTGTCACCCAGACTGGAGTGCAGTGGCCGCTCCCGGCCACCGCAGCCTCGACCTGCTGGGCTCCGGCGATCCTTCCGCCTCAGCCTTCCAAGTAGCCGGAATTACAGGCACGCGCTACCACGCCCGGCTGATTTTTTGATTTATTGTAGAGATGAGGTCTCGCTGCCCAGGCGGGTCTCGAACCCGCGGGCTCAGGCAATCCACTCAACTCAGCCTCCCAAAGGCGCGGGATTACAGGCTGAGCCACCGAACCCGGCTAGAGCTCTTTGAAAAGTTTTATTTTTTGAGTTCCAGAGGTTGACCCCAGAACTCTGCTTCCAAAGCCCACTCCATCCTGCCCAAAGGCAGAAGACTCCTCCCATTCTTCATGACCCACCCTTAGCATAATAACCCACCTGGAGCCCCACTGGACTTCTCCCCTCCCTAGATCTTGCAGACCCAGGGGCAGAATAGGGACCTGGAACTCCAAGCAGCCTCCCCACCCCCACTCTGCACTCTGGCCTAACCGGAGAGTCCCAGCACATCTGGTTGTACTTAAATCATCCAGGACCAGACTGCCCAGGCTCCCCACTCCTCTCCTCTCGCCCTAGCTTCCCCCCCTTCCTAAACCAGCCTTCCAGGCCTCTCCTCCAGGACGCCTTCCCTGACTGCCCAGGCTCTGTATCCAGGCCCACCCTCGAACCTCCACCTCTCTGGGCCTGGGGTCTGTGAGGCTGCAGAAGGGCGGGTGTGTGCTCAGTGTGGAATCTCGTCCCTCCTAGCTCTGGCCCTAGATAGAACCCCTCCCTTCAGGTAGGAAAGGGAGCCGACCAGGGGCCTCCCTCTGCTCCTTGGCCTCAAGGGATTGCTGCCTCCAGTTTACTGGCATGTGTGGTGGGGAAGAAAGGCCCTCCTGCCACCTTGACACAGGGGTTCGCATCCAGACAGGGGCTGTTCCCATGACAACTCCTGCTGTCAGCCATCTTCCAAGAAGCTTTGCCAACTATTAAAGAACAAAAGAGAAATGAAGGCAGAGAATACAGCAAGTATGAAAATACACCGGCCACGAAGAGCAAGGCTGTGGCTCGGCCGAGACCTGCTCCACCAGGGCTCCGGACTCGAATGTTCGGTCATTCTTTGCTTCACTAGCATGTAGCCTGAGTGTGCTGGGTTCTGGGAACTGTGACTTGAGAAAGGCCCTGGTGTTTCCTAGAAAAACTCCATGTGCACCGGGGAGAGCAGAGGAACCATCCAATGCTACATGCTGTGATGGCACGAGTGGGGACAGGAGACGGTGGGGGACAGAGGTCGACGGTCAGAGACCCTGGCTGAATGGGGACTCCGTCACTTTCCTGCACTGTCACTGGGAAAGCCACTTAACTGCCAGGAGCCCGAATCCTCCCCTGGAAAAGGGTGATGTGGGCTCACAGGGTGGCAGCGAGATTAAAGGAAGATGTGTGGAAGCCCTCTACGGTGCTAGGTGCGCTCTTGCTATTATCAAGCTCAGACACTGCCCATCTGACGCTTTTCTCCAGCTATCTCTGCCTTCACGGAGGGCCGGAGCCATGCTGGAGAAACTTCTAAGGGTGAAGTACACGCAGCCCAGGGAAGTGGGCAGTTAAGGTTCATGCACGTACACACACACACAGACTTTGGTTATACAAGTAAAACACCTTTTTACAAAAATCAGAACAGTGGCCTGTAATCCCAGTTACTCAGGAGACTGAGGAGGGAGGATTGCTCGAGTGCAGGGCAGCTTAGCAAAACCTCTATTATTTTTTTACAAATAGGCCAGGCACAGTGGCTCATGCCGGCAATCTAAATACTTTGGGCCAGGCTTGGTGGCTCAACCTGTAATCCCGTGCTTTGGGAGGCCGAGGTGAGTAGATTGCCTGAGCCCGCGGGTTCGAGACCCGCCTGGGCAACTTGGCGAGACTGCATCTCTACAATAAATCAAAAAAATTAGCCGGGCGTGGGAGCACGCCCTGTAGTTCCAGCTACTTGGAAGGCTGAGGCGGAAGGATCACCAGAGCCCAGCAGATCGAGGCTGCGGTGGCTGGGAGTGGCCACTGCACTCCAGTCTGGGAGACAGAGACTCCAACTCAAAAAAAAAAAAAAACTTTGGAAGGCCAAGGCAAGAGGATTGCCTGAGCTTGAGACCAGCCTGGACAACACAGCAAGACCTCATGTCTACAAAAAGTCAACAAATTAGCCATGTGTGGTGGTCTACACCTGTAGTCCCAGCTACTTGGAAGGCTGAGGTGGAAGGATAACCTGAGCCCATGAGGTGGAGGCTACAGTAAGCTGTGATCATGCCTCTGTACTCCAGCCTGGGCAACAGAATGAGACCCTTACTCCAAAATAAACAAAGAAGAAAAACATACCTATAAGCCCCAAACAAAAAAATTTAGAAACCAACACTTTTAATCCCACCACCCAGAGATAACCACTGGTAACATTTTGGAATCAGCTAAATAGTATTCTATATATAAAGAGAAAGATCTTCACCCTTTTGTAATCCGTTTCTTCCAGTAGATACATATTTGGAGCACCCTTTCCTGTCTATCACACATTTGTACCACAGAATTGTTCATGACGGCTTAATATTCTATCAAGCAGACATCCAGGAATTAATTTGACAAGTTTCCTTTGTTGTCGACTTTTTTTCCAGAAATAAAATCTTGATGAACTTGTAACAGCCACCTGTATGCACAGGTGTAATTATTGCCTTTATATAAGTCCTAGTAACTGCAGGCCGATAATGCATATTTTTAGCTTGGAGGAGCCCGGAGCCCAGGTCTCATCTCCTCTCCTCCAGGCAGTCCTCCCAGACTGGTCTCGCAGGGTCGAGTAACATCCCCCATGGGCTCTGGGAGCAGCTTCATCTCAGAGACCTGGCCTAAGAGCCGGGAGAAACCCCGGGATGGCCTGGCTGGGGAGGGCCAGGAGGGGCCCTGGGTGGCGAGCACAAGGCGGGCTTGTGTGGGGCACGAGGAGAGGCCCCGCCCCTCCGTGCTGCTGGCGGAACATTCTTCCTGGACAATGGCCGCCTCGGGAATCCGAGGACCAAGGAGGCCGGGGCCTTCCCGGACCGCTCCCCGTTGCCGCCATCAGGTTGTGCC
>NW_007046028.1:5998-11810 GCF_000164805.1 Carlito syrichta
GCCGTGGCTGCTAATTGCCCACAGACCCCAAATGCCGAAAGGTGGTGACTAAGACACGCAAGGGCTTTGGAGCCAGATTGTCCGAGTTCAAATCCTGGTCTGCCCTTTGCCCTGTAAACTTAACCCCCTGGGCCCCAGCTTCCCCCTCTGCAAAGTGTGTTTGTTGATAGGCATCCTTTCCCCTCAAGGATTCATGCTTACCTCTGCTCAAAATAATAACCAGGTCCCCAGCCCTGGGCCCCTCTCATGCCCAGTGCTGATTTGGGACCTGGACATTTGCCCAACAATGGGCCACGTCTCTGGGACCCACGAGGGACCCTGAAATCTTGGAGGAAGCACCCCTTCCCTTGCTTCCTTCCATGTGTAATAGCCCTGAGGCCAGAAAGCTGCTAGCTGCAAAGGCTTCTGGGAACAAATAAAATGGAAAACAGGACACCACTTGTGAGGGCCCATGTCCTTACTTTTGTGGGGGAAATGCAGGCGTTTCCAATGCAGCCAGCAATTGTTAGGCACCAAGGGTGAGGCCCAGGCTCTTAACGCCCTGAAGGGCTAGGGTGAACACACCTGAACAGTGGACAGCTCCCCTACGATGGATATCTTTGCGCTATTTGCCCACTGTTCATATTCTCCTCCTCAGCCCTCTTCCTTTATTCCGCAAAACTAAAAACCTCTGTGAAAGTACCAGGAAACCCCTCACAATGCCTTGCACAATAAAGAAATGCACGATCATACCTCACTCAAGTTAGATGCCACGGCTGTTAAGAAGCACTGCTTAGGCCGGGTGCGGTGACTCATGCCTAGAATCCCAGCACTTTGGGAGGCGGAGGCGAGAGGATTGCCTGAACCCAGGAGTTCGAGACCAGTCTGGGCAACTTGTTGAGACCTCGTCTCTACAATAAATCAAAAAATTATCCAGGAGTGGTGGCACACACCTGTATAGTTCCAGCTACTTGGAAGTTTATTTTTATTTTTATTTTTATTTTTTTTGAGTTGGAATCTCACTCTGTTGCTCAGACTGGAGTGCAGTGGCCGCTCCCGGCCACCGCAGCCTGGACCTGCTGGGCTCCGGCGATCCTTCCACCTCAGCCTTCCAAGTAGCTGGAACTACAGGCGTGTGCTACCACGCCCAGCTGATTTTTGATTTATTGTAGAGATGAAGTCTCACCAAGTTGCCTGAACCCACAGGCTCAGGTAATCCATTCACCTCGGCCCCCCAAAGCGCTGAGATTACAGGCTGAGCCACTGAGCCCAGCCGCTACTTGGAACTTTAACCAATTTCTTTCACTTGTGGTTTTTTGTTATTATTGTTATGTATGTACAAGAGTAATTAATGTTACAAATGTATTGCCATATAAGTCTAAAAGCTGTTAGAGCTTTGTGGTAAGTATAAAATAAAAATTCTAAGTGATAAGAAATCATTTGCAGTGTTTTCTCTTTCTATTAGTAATAAAGTAGCAGTGCTTTTTTTCTTGTTTGAGTCGGAGTCTCGCTCTGTCACCCAGACTGGAGTTCAGTGGCATGCTCCCAGCCACCGCAGCCTTGACCTGCTGGGTTCCGACGATCCTTCCGCTTCAGCCTTCCAAGTAGCCAGAACTACAGGCATGTGCTACCACACTTGGCTAATTTTTTTTTTTTTATTATTGTAGAGATGAGGTCTTGCCAAGTTGCCTGAGTGGGTCTTGAACTCGCGGGCTCAGGCAATCCACTCGCCTCAACCTCCCAAATTGCTGGAATTACAGGCTGAGCCACTGAGCCCGACCTAAAGTTTTCTGGTCGGGTGCAGTGGCTCACGCCTGTAATCACAGCACTTTGGGAGGCCAAGATGAGAGGATTATCTGATCCCAGGGGTTCAAGACCAGCCTGGGCAACATGACAAGATCTCATCTCTACACTAAATCAAAAAAGAAAATTATCTGAGTACGATGGCGCACACCTGTAGCTCCAGCTACTTGGAAGGCTGAGGTGGAAGGATCGCCGAAGCCCAGCAGGTCGAGGCTGTGGTGGCCATGAGCATGCCACTGCACTCCAGCCTGAGTGACAGAGTGAGACTCCGACTCAAAAAAAAAAAAGAAAACAACTTTTTCCCATTCTTGGCCAAGCACAGTGTCTCACTCCTGTAATCTCAGCACTTTGGTAGGCCGAGACAAAAGGATCACTTGAGGCCAGGAGTTCAACACCATCTTGGGTGTTGAACATAACGAGACCCTGTCTCTATTTTTAAAATGTTTAAATTAGCCATACAAGGGCACAAGCCAGCTACTCTGGCGGCTGAGGCAGGAGGATAGACTGAGCCCAGGAGTTAGAGACTGCAGTGAGTTGTGATCACGCCACTGCACTCTAGCCTCGGCGACAGAGCAAGACCTTGTCTCAAAAAAACAAAAAGCAGGCCAGGCTCAGTGATTCACACCTATAATCCCAGCACTTTAAGACGAAGTGGGAAGATTGCCTAAACTCAGGAGTTCAAGACCAGCCTGGACAACACAGCGAGACCTCATCTCTACACAAAAAGTAAAAAAAAAAAAAAAAAAAAATTAGCCAGGCATGGTGGTGAGCACCTGTAGTCCCAGCTACTCCAGAGGCTGAGGCAGAAGGACTGCTCTGAGCCCAGGAGGTGGAGGCTGCAGTGAGCCGTGATCATACCTCTACACTCCAGCTTGGGTGACAGAGCGAGACGCCAAATCAAGAAAACAAACAGGCCAGGCGCCATGGCTCACGCCTATAATTCCAGCACTCTGGGAGGCAGAGGCAAGAGGATTGCCTGAGCCCACAGGTTGGAGACCAGCCTGGGCAACATGATGAGACCTTATCTCTGCAATAAATCAAAAAATTAGCTGGGTGTGGTGGTGCATGCCTGTAGTTCCAGCTGCTTGGAAGGCTGAAGTGGAAAGATCGTTTGAGCCCAGCAGGTCGAGGCTGCGGTGGCCATGAGTAGCATGCCACTGCACTCCAGCCTGGACAACAGAGTGAGATTCTGACTCAAAAAAAAAAAAAAAAAGAAAACAAACAGGCAGGGCTCAGTGGCTCAGCCCATAATCCCAGCACTTTGGGAGGCCAAAGCAAGTGGACTGCCTGAGCCCATGGATTCAAGACCAGCCCAGGCAACTTGGTGAGACCTCATCTCTACAATAAATAAAAAATCAGTCAGGTGTGGTAGCACATACCTGTAGTTCCAGCTACTTGGAAGGCTGAGGTGAAAGGATCGCCTGAGACCAGCATGTAGAGGCTGCAGTGGCTGTGAGCGTGCCACTGCACTCCAGCCTGGGCAACAGAGTGAGACTCCAACTCAAAAAAAAAAAGAATGAACTCGTGATTCACACAACAAAATGGGTGAATCTCAAAAACACCATCTGAAGCAAAAGAACCAGGCGTAAAGGCGTACATACGCTTCTGTTCATAGGACGATCTAAAACATGCAACACTGATCTATAAAGACAGATATCAGATTGCCTGTGGCAGGGTGTGGACAAGCAACTGACTGTTCATGGACACCAGGAAGCCTCCTGCACGCTGTCAGTGTTCTACATCTTGATTGGAATGGTGAGTACCAAGTATACATCTGTCAAAACTTATCATACTTTTAAGTGTTTAAATCTGTGCAGTTTTAAAATCTGTGCATTCTACTGCATATAAAGTACAGTTCAGTAAAGTGGATGAACAAAGGAAAGAAAAATAGCCGGGCTCGGGGGCTCAGCCTGTAATCCCACACTTTGGGAGGCCAAGGTGAGTGAATTGCCTGAGCCCACGGGTTCGAGACCCACCTGGGCAACTCGGCGAGACCTCATCTCTACCATAAATCCAAAAAAAAAAAAAATTAGCCGGGAGTCGTAGCTAAAAAAAAAAGAAAGAAAGAAAGAAAGAAAAATAAAAGCAAGAAACAAACAAGCAAGGAAGGAAGGAAGGGACTTTTTTTCTTTTCGAGTTGAAGTCTCTGTCACCCAGACTGGAGTGCAGTGGCCACTTCCGGCCACCGCAGCCTCGACCTGCTGGGCTCCGGCGATCCTTCCGCCTCAGCCTTCCAAGTAGCTGGAACTATAGGCATGTGCTACCACGCCTGGCTGATTTTTTGATTTATTGTAGAGATGAGGTCTCGCCTGCCCAGGCGGGTCTCGAACCCGCGGGCTCAGGCTGAGCCACTGAGCCCAGCTGGAAGGGACCTTTCTAGGTCCTTGATAGCATTGTTGAGTTCCTGAATTAACCAACACGCCCCCCTCCCCACTTTGCGACTTATTGTTTTGTGACATAATAAATACTATATAAGCCATTTTTAAGTTGAGTCTTTCATGACTCAAAGCCCAAAGTATCCTGAGGAATACAATTCTTTATGTCAAAATTGAGGAATGGCTGGGGTTGGTGGCTCATGCCTGTAATCCCAGCACTTTGGGAGGTCGAGGCAGAAGGATTGCTTGAATTTAGGAGTTCCAGACCAGCCTGGGCAACATAGCAAGACCTTGTCTCTATGGGGGGAAAAAAAACTAGCCAGGTGTGGTGGTATGTGCCTTTAGTCCCCGCTACTCAGGAGGCTGAGGCAGAAGGATCACCTAAGCCCAGGAGGTCGAGGCTGTGGCGAGCTGTGATCATACCACTCCACTCCAGGCTGGGTGACAGAATGAGACCCACCTCAACAAATAAAAATTTTTTTTAAGGGAGGAAAGTACTAGAGGCCGGCGTACAGATCCAGCCTGGGAAACTGTGGGTTTCAAGGAACAGCTGAGAGCGGGAGACTTTGAAGTTCTCCTTGATTGGTGGGGTGGTTCCCTGCTCCACTGTTATGTCCAGCACGGGTGGGAATGTCTTCCCACAGTCCCTGACCTTTCCACTACGTCTGTGAAATGGAGTCCCTGGAATCAAAAGGACTACTCTCAGGTTTCCAGTGAGGGTTAGGGAGAGAAAAAGACCTCACCACAGGGCCTGGCACAGAGTAAAAGACTCAATAAGGCTCTGGCTTAACCCCTGGGCCCTGGTGAGGATGGCCTGGGCCTGAACCAATCAGAGACAACGGGAGAGAAGGGAACAGAGTTTAGAAGCCTCTGGGACGCAGTGTCTCATGCCTGTAATCCCAGTGTGTTGGGAGGCTGAGGCAGGAAGATCGCTTGAGACTGGGAGTTTGAGACCAGCCTGAGCAACACAGCAAGACCCCATCTCTTAAAAACAATTTTTTTTAAATTAGCCTGGTACAGTGGCGCATACTAGAGCTACTGGAGAGTTTAATAAGGCAGAAGCATTCCTTGAGACTGGGAGTTCAAGGCTGCAGTGAGATATGATCCCAACCCTGCGCTCTAGCCTGTACAAGAGTAAGATCTTGTCAAAACAAAACAAAACAAAACCCTTTAGGAAGCAGACGATTGTGGGACTGTAAATGATTGATGACACCAAGGATTCAGGTGTTGGTGACTCTGTGGATGGGATCACGTCTCAGGCTTTTGGCAAGGATTACGTGCAGTACCTGTTTTTATCTCTAGGTAGATGCTGGTCAAGAGAGATAAGAAACAGAAGGAGGAATGGCTTTCGAGGGCAAGAAGAGGAGTGTGACTGTTGTCTGAGGTACCCATGAACAGCATGGGGTTGGTGGACAAAGCAAGGGCTGCTCTTGGTCAAGTTGCCCAGAGCATCAGTATCCACATCTGTAAAATGGGAATTCTTTTTTTTGTTTGTTTAATACTTGTAATCATGATTGTAATTATACAATTTCCACTATTAAAATGGGAATTCTAAGAATACTTGCCTCGCTTGGTTGCTATAAGAATTCTATCAAATGATATATATATATATATATATATATATATATTTTTTTTTTTTTTTTTTTTTTTTTTTT
>NW_007046028.1:12142-13185 GCF_000164805.1 Carlito syrichta
CCACTCACCTCAGCCTCCCAAGGCGCGGGATTACAGGTTGAGCCACCGAGCCCGGCTTATATTTTTTGTTTGTTTGTTTGTTTGTTTGAGTTGGAGTCTCACTGTATCACCCAGGCTAGAGTGCAGTGGCACGCTCCTGGCCCCCACGGCCTTCCATGTAGCTGGAACTACAGGTGTGCACTACTACACCCAGCTAATTTTTTGATTTATTGTAGAAATGAAGTCTCACCATGTTGCCCGGGCAGGTCTTGAAACCGCGGGCTCAGTCAATCCTCTTGCCTTGCCCTCCCAATGTGCTGGGATTATAGGCTTGAGCCAACACGCCCAGCCTCAAACGATATATTTAAAGTGCCCGGCACAGTGCCAAGTCAGACATTCTCCCGCTGAGCTACTGCACTGGAGTACGACCATAGTTGACACTAACGGAACTTTTGAGTTTTCACTTTACCCTCTCTTGCCTCAAACAGGATGTCACCCTGCAGAGGATTTCCTCTTCTTTCCTTTTTCTTTGACCCAGTCCCTCCCTTCCTTCCAGTCTCTACTCTGCCCCACCTCTTGCAGGAAGCCTTCCTTGACTAATGTCTCCCTGCTGGAATAGGCCTTCCATCCCAGAGCTCTATCCACCCCACTCTATCGCCCATGCCCCCGTAAAGGCTTTCTCCATGCCAGTTTAAATAAGGCCTGGACTCACGGGGATGCTTGCCTGGTAAGGGAAGGAGCCCGCCGTCCACTACAACCCCAGGGGATGGTGACTTGGTGGGGGGGGGAGCGCTGGTGAGGAGGAGGCCACCTGCCAGAGTGGCAGCAGACAGGCCAGCTAAATCCTTGACCTATGATTTAAGGGGTCGGGCATAGTTCAATAGAGCACTCCAGGCTGAGTCCCAGCTCATTCACACAGGTCAGGGGGATGAGGCAGGAGGGGGAGGAGGGCCATCTCCTCCGAGAGCCCCGTGGCTTCTTCCCTAGCCTTCCCTGGCGTTCTCCAGCGTCCCCCACAACCCCCGGGGGGCCCGAACGGGGCGCGGGGGGGGGGGGGGGGGGGG
>NW_007046028.1:13205-16116 GCF_000164805.1 Carlito syrichta
AACAGTGCCTGGCACACAGGAAGGGCACAGGAAGACCCTGTCTACAAGTCACAGAGCCCTTTGTCGGGTCCCAAGACCCAGCAGCTCCGTCCGCGACACGTCGGCCCTGGCCTCGACCCCCACTTTTCCTTTGGAATGTTCCCCCAGGACCGGACCCTGCTGGGAGCCGGCTGATGGGATCGGCTGATGGAATTCCACGTGCACAACGGAGAGAGGTTTTCCCGGTGTAGCCAACAGTTCTGGCCAGGCCCGGGAAGAGGGCCAAGCCCGGGTCCAGCTCAGGCCATCCCTCCGCCTCCCGCAGGCCACCGCCCAGGGTTGCTCACTTGGGCGTGCCATGCAAATGAGATGCAAAGCAGGCCGAGGCGGCCGCGGGAATTGGCTAGCGCCGGGGGGTGGGGAGGAGCTCTGTCCCCGGCTCCCCTGGCCCGGCCCGGTCCCGCCCGTAAATCAGCCCCGTCAGCGTTAATGGCTCCTGACTAATTGCCTGGACTTGGGCTCCGGCTCGGGTCGCCCACATTAAAATTCAATCAGGCCTAGAGCTGAGCTATTAAATATTCATTGGGAGAGCTTCCCGAAACCAGCTGGGGGATGGGGACGGATTGGGCTGGAGGGACTACCCGAATCCCCCGCGCCTCCCCAGCACCGGCCGCCTGGTTTCCATTCTGCTGGGCCTGATTTCTCTCTGGAAGTTCCGAGCTCCCTCAACTCGAGTGACGTTGGGGGAGACTGAGCTGCCCTGCAGAAGGAATGTTCTGTTAAGACACGCCAAGGGGTTGCTTTAGTCCTCTTCCCTGGTCCTTCATGCCTGTCCCCTCCACGCCTGGTCACCTCACCTCACGGACTCCTCACCCAGTGCCTGCTGTGAGATCCTATCAATGCTGGAACCTTAGGTCCCACCAGGAGTAGAATGGCTCCAGGGTTCAGAGGCTCCACTTCCCTGGACCTGCTTCCTTTCCCAGAGGGTTTGTCGGAGTGACACTGTCGTCTTCAGCATGGCTAGAGAGAGCATCAGTTTGGGCAGCATGGGTTGCTCTTCTGGAAGGGAGGAGGGGTCCTCTGTGCTGTCCTCCTCTCCTCTCCCCTTCCCCCAGGAATGCAGCCTGTCCAAGCTCCTGGGCCCCTGGCCTGATGCTGAGCAGGGCTGCCTGGACGTTCTCAAGGAGGGTATCAAAGGGGGAGGGGCCTGAAGGCCTGGAGGGGGCCTTTGGGAGTGTAGGAGACTTAAGCAGTAAATGCCCCCACCCCTCCACACACACACAGTAGTCAGGGGGTTATGAAGAGGATTTAGCAGACGTGATAACAGCCATGGCCCAAAGACTCAAATAAGGATGGAGAGCTCTTGTAGGCATGCCATGGTACATCAAGACAGCTTTTCACATTGCTCCAGTTCCTAGGCCAGGAGGTATTTGGGTTGGGGGGAGGAAGACATATCAGGAAATATGGTGCTAGCAGACAATCATTTCCCTCCCCTGTTTTTTCAGGGACTCCTCCAGCAAACCACCTGCTCTCAGGGCTCTTCCTCTGCCCTTTAGACAGCTCTCAGCTCCTGATGCCTGAGGTTGATGCCAGAAATTAATCCTGTGGGGTAAGAGGGAGGGCTGAGACTGCCAGAGCCACAAAGCACCCACAGATGGAGGCTGAGGGTACCAGCCTCTACAAGGCCAGAAGCAGCACCGGGCTCCAGAAGAGGTATAAATTCAGGAAACTGTTTTGGGGGATATTGGAAGAAACTTCTCGGTCTGCTGTCTCTGAGGGCAGCAACCCTTAGCCCAGCAGGTAGCCTAGAATTCTTGTCTGAGAACTCCTACTCCTCCAGGGCCTAAATGCTCTCCTAGCAGGAAATGAGATCCAAGAAGCAACCCCTCTCCATGAACCAAGCAGACCCCAGGGCTGGGTGCGGGGCAGAACATATCTGGCAGCGATTAGGAAGGGAGCCAGGGCCGGGAGGCCTCAGACTTCACCAGGTCAGGAGTGACTCCAGCCAAGTGTCCGATTCCAAAGTCAAACGACACAGGCAATCCAGAATTCCAAGCTCACCCCATGTGTGGTTCCCATTAGGACTGGCCAGGGTCTTCCTGAAGGCCAGGCCTGGATTCCTGAGCCCTCCCCCAGCTTGGCCCCTCCCTCTCCAAGCAGTTAGGAATGTCTTACCCAGTCCCCCTGGGGTGGCCTGCCAGCACCCAGTCTTGGGGATTTTCAGGGACATTCACTCTAAATAGTTCTCCCCACACACTGTATAACATTTTTTTTTGCAGTGCCTTAAGGGGACAAAGGGATAGGATACTTTAAACCTTTAACCCCCAGGATGGGCTAATCCCTGAAGACCTTAGCACTACCTGGGAGTCTTCCCTCCTCTCCAGGTCAGCCACTTTGTTCAGGCCTCAACCTCTCTGGCCTGGACAATTGCAACTGCCCCAACTGACCTGCTACCAGGCCCATCTTCATACTGTGTCTGAGTCAGTGTCCTAAAATTCAGGTCTGTTATTCAGACTATTACCCTCCTTGCAAAATTTCCAATAGCTTTCCAGCAACGCTGCAGCAGTTGAAGACTAGAGGCCAATGGGCCAAATCTGTTCCCCAGTTATGTTTGTGTCATGCATATTTTGGGCACTCACATAATTTGAAAATTTTTTTTTTTTTAGTTGGACTTTCACTGTGTCACCCAGGCTGGAGTGCAGTGGCATGCTCACAGCCACCACAGTCTCGACCTGCAGGGCTCAGGTAATCCTTCTGCCTCAGTCTTTCAAATAGCTGGAATTACAGGCACAAGCCACCAAGCCCAGTTAACTTTTTTTTTTTTGAGTTGGAGTCTCACTCTGTTGCCCAGGCTGGAGTGCAGTGGCCGCTCCCAGCCACTGCAGCATCGACCTGCTGGGCTCCAGCGATCCTTCTGTCTCAGCCTTCCAAG
>NW_007046028.1:16136-18988 GCF_000164805.1 Carlito syrichta
CCAGACGAGTGCAGTGGCCGCTCCCGGCCACCGCAGCCTCGACCTGCTGGGCTCCAGTGATCCTTCCACCTCAGCTTTCCAAGTAGCTGGAACTACAGGAGCGCGCCACCATGCCTGGCTAATTTTTTGATTTATTGTAGAGATGAAGTCTCGCCAAGTTGCCCAGGCGGGTCTCGAACCCGCAGGCTCAGGCAATCCACTCACCTCAGTATCCCAAAGCGCGGGATTACAGGCTGAGCCACCGAGCCCAGCTAACTTTTTTTTTTTATTGTAGAGATGAGGTCTCTCTAAGTTGCCCAGGCTGGTCTCAAACCCCCCGTGGGATTATAGACGTGAGTCACCATGCCTAGCCTGAAAATTTTAAAAAATCATTGTCAACATTTAAAAGCCAGCGGCAACATAAAAATCTACATTAAAAGAAAAAATAACAACTTTTAAGAAGTGGGATCTCACTGTGTCACCCAGGCTGGAGTGCAGTGGTGCCACTGTAGCTTACTGTAGCCTCGAATTCCTGGGCTCAAGTGATCTTCTTGCCTCAGCCTCCTGAGGAGCTGGGACTACAGGAGCATGCCACTGTGCCCAGCTGCATCTAATTTTTTCTTGAAAACTGGCAAATGATGTTTGCATTCCTGCATGGCAACAACTGGCTAAGGCTGAGAAACAGCTGTGGCCTTCAGAAGGGATCCCTGGGGTTTACCTGTGCACCACAGTCTCCACCAATCCCTACTGTCTCCCAGGTCCAAGGCTCAGTTGAGTGAATAGTCTTTTTATCACTCAGCTGGCACAGGTCTTTTTATTTTACTTTCTGTCACCTTCACTCCTTCGGCCATTTATATTTCCGTCTGCCTCTTCTGATGCAGATACTTCAACAAGAAACTCCAGTCGAAATTCCTTAACCTTGCACATATGTCCCTTCAGACTCCCTTTACACACCAGTCTCTTCCGTATTCCAGTCAACTCCTCTGGTCTAACACTACTTCAGGCGCATCAAACGCATCCTTCGTCCTCTGGCTACAGTTTCACTTTCACACCACCAAGTCTGCACATACTGTTCCTTCTGCCTGGAGCACCACTTCTCTTCTGCCCCGGGTGAAATTTCTCCTTCCGTCCCCAGCCCTAAAGCCACAGACTCTGGGGCATTCTCCTGATAGCTGCAGAAGGTAGCTCACCGCAAGTTGTCTAGTGGTCCCTAAAATCCCCCCTTTTTTTTTTGTGGCCACCCAGGCTGGAGTGCAGTGGCACGCTCACGGCTACGGCAATCTCGGCCCGCTGGACTCAGATGATCCTTCTGCCTCAGCCTTCCAAATAGCTGGAACTACAGGTGCATGCCACCATGCCCGGCTAATTTTTTGGTTTACTGTAAAGATGAGGTCTCACCAAGTTACCCAGGCAGGTCTCGAACCCCTGTACTCAGGCAATCCTCTCACCTCTGCCTCCCAAAGTGCTGGGATTACAGGCGTGAGCCACCACGCCCAGCTGGTCCCTGCAGTTCTAGAATGTCTCACCCTGCATCCCCTTCCTTTAGTGCCAGCCCCTCCGGGTTGCCATGAAGTCTGCTTGGTACCCCCACGGCTCATCTGCGCTAAGGCTATCCAGGCTGGTGGCGGTGATGGCAGGCACTGTGACAGGAGGTGTGACAAACACAGGTTTGCTGGAGTCAGCACAGGCAGCTGGACAGGGAGGCAGCAGCCATTCTGTGCCACAAGGTGAGGTCCTGGGTTCCAGGCAGGAAGGACACCTGTGTCACCAGGGGACTAGGGCGAGGGGCTTCCTGGACCAGGGCAGTGGGGTGCCCTCCTCTGCCCTGTGAATATTCCAGCAGGCAGAATTTCAGAAGAAAAACAAAGCAGCAAAACCTCGGGACTAGGGTGCTGGGCACGTGTTCTTATGAGAAAACAAGGCAGATTATTTGAGACTGATGGCTCTGGGGGGCGGTCCCTATTCCATGAGCTCCCCAGGGTCCCCAGCTCTGTCATCAGACATGTCACCTCCTGAAACCCATGCTGCAGAGACCCCAGGAGAGGCCTTGACACCAGCCTCCCGTCCGCAGCCCACAGTCCCTATCCCCCAGCAAGGTTCCCAGGTCTGTCACACCACCTCCCACGGAGCCAGCTTCACCTGAGTCACCCACCCAGTCCCAGGGGCTGCCCAAGACTTAGGGCAGGCCTGATGCCCGGGTCTCCCCCAGGACAAGCAATTCACCCGCCTGCAGGTGTTCAAGCTTCAGACCCTGTGGAATCAAAGCCTCTGGACACCCCAGTCAATAGGTACTGCGGCCTCATTTTCCAGGGGAGGACACAGGCTTGAGGCGCTCAAGGTCACCAAGCCAGCGAGAATTGCACCCCGCTGGGTCAGAAAAGCCAAGTTCTGCCTCCTTCCCCTGGGCTCCAGGCTGGGCCTCGGCTTCCGCTCCTCCCCACCCTCCCCCACACACCCCGACCCATCCGTCCAGTACCGAGATCGATACGTCCCTATCCCAGGGCAAGCGTGACCACGGGCCCGCATGCACGCTGCCGCGTGGTGAGTTGCCAGGGACAGCCCCGACCCTTCCTAAGTCCTGACTCCTGCGCCTTGTGACGCCGTGGGACTCCCACTGGGGCCCTCGCCCCACCAAAGACGGGCGAGTGGGTGCTCTCGGTTCACCCCGCACTCGGCCAGGAGGGCTCGCGGCCACCCCGGAGCTCCCGCCCCGTCGGTGGCCGCGCTCGGAGCCCTGGGGCGCAGGGCCAGCGCGCGAACCTCGGACCCTCCCTTGGGCTCTGGTGAGGGAGGGCGGGAGGGACGAGGGAGCAGATGGCAGCAATTACGGCTCGGACCCTCCCCCGCCCCAGCCCGGGGCCGGAAGATCGGCG
>NW_007046028.1:19008-23577 GCF_000164805.1 Carlito syrichta
CGGGCGGGGGGAGGGGGCGGGGCTCCGGGAGGCGCTGCCTGCCATGGCCGCGGCCGCTCGGGGCTCCCTGCTTCTCAGGGAAAGGGTGCGAGTGCAAAG
The DNA here is from genome assembly GCF_000164805.1 of Carlito syrichta. Taxonomy (NCBI): domain Eukaryota; kingdom Metazoa; phylum Chordata; class Mammalia; order Primates; family Tarsiidae; genus Carlito; species Carlito syrichta. The sequence goes on from NW_007046028.1 coordinate 19,108, forward strand.
TGGAGACATTTCCTTCTCCCAGGACAGGGGCTGGGAGCTTCCTTTGGGAAAGGCCACTTTCCCGCCCCGGCCCCCACCGCAAGAGTTGATTCAGGCCGAGGCCCCAGCAAACTCCGGCTGGTTCTCAAAGCTCCCAGGACGGCCAGGTTGAACCGGTGGCCCTCGCTGGGGACAGGGGACCTGTAAGACTGGACTGTGCCCTAAACAGGGCAGGCCTGTGGCTGTGGGTGCATGGGCTCCAAGTCGTGGGCCTGGCAGGTGCTGACCAGTTCTGAGGGAAAGCAGGGGGCACCTTTGCTTACAAAGGGCTGGGATGAGCCAGGACGGACAGCCCTTGTTGCAGGGCTGTTGGCTTTCGAGAGGGGAGGGCATATGGCTGGGGCTGGCCCTTGCATCAGGGGCAGGGCCTAAGAAGTCAGGACTGTCCTAGCCCAGGGTAGAAACTGGACCAGCTGAACTCTCTGGTCCTTTCCCCGCTCCTGAATCCCTCTCCCTCCCTTGCCCTGAATGATGTCCCCTATCTCTAAACTAGATCCTAAATCAACTCCTGTTCCCTACCCCTCAACTGTCCAAGCCCCTATGACTTCCTCACACAATGGAAAAAGCTCCTGTCTGCTTTCCCAGCTCCCCGACTATCAAGTCACACAGCAGCCAGAGAGGTGAGTGGATTGCCTGAACCCGCGGGTTCGAGACCCACCTGGGCAACTTGGCGAGCCCTCATCTCTACAATAAATCAAAAATTGGCCAGGCGTGGTAGCGTGCGCCTTTAGTTCCAGCTACTTGGAAGGCTGAGGCAAAAGATCGCCAGAGCCGAGCAGGTCGAGTCTGCGGGGGCTGGGAGTGTGCTGCTGCACTCCAGTCTGGGTGACAGAGTGAGACTCCAACTCAAAACAAACAAACAAACAAAAAAAAAACAATCGGGCTAGGCTTGATGGCTCAGCCTGTAATCCCAGTACTTTGGGAGGCCGAGAAGAGTGGATTGCCTGAGCCCACAGGTTCAAGACCAGCCCGGGGAAGACCTCATCTCTGCAATAAATAAAAAATTAGCCGGGCATGGTAACGTGCACCTGTAGTTCTGGCTACTTGTAAGGCTGAGGTGGAAGGACCGCTGGAGCCCAGCGGGTCGATGCTGGGATAGCCGTGAGCATGCCACGGTACTCCAGCCTGGGCCACAGAGTGAGACTCGGACTCAGAAAACAAAAACAAAAACAAAACCAACCAGGGCTGGTGCAGTGGCAGGCCCAGCACTTTGGGACCCCCGAGGCAGGTCGATCACTTGAGCCCAGGAGTTTGAGACCAGCCTGGGCAACATAGCAAGGCCTCTTCTCTACAAAAATAAAAAATTAATCTGGTGTGGCAGCACACTTCTGTAGTCCCAGCTACTCTGAGGTGGAAGGAGCTCCTGAGCCCAAAAGGTTGCAGTGAGGTTGGACTCGGTGGCTCAGCCTGTAATCCCAGCACTTTGGGAGGCCGAGGTGAGTGGGATGCCTGAGCCCGCGGGTTCGAGACCCACTCGGGCAACTTGGTGAGACCTCACCTCTACAATAAATTTTTTTAAAAATCAGCTGGGCGTGGGAGCGCGTGCCTGTAATTCCGGCTACTCGGAAGGCTGAGGTGGAAGGATCCCCGGAGTCCAGCAGGTCGAGGCTCCAGTGGCCGGGAGCGGCCACTGCACTGCAGTCTAGGCGACAGAGTGCGACTCCAACTCAAAAAAAAAAAAAAAAGGCTGCAGTGAGCACTGAGTCTGCCACTGCCCCTCCAGCATGGATGACAAAAATGAAACCATGACTCAAAAAAAAAACAAACTGGGTGCAGTGGTTCCCACCCTGTAATCGCAGCACTTTGAGAGGCTGAGGGGAGAGGATTGCCTGAGCCCAGGAGCTCAAGACCAGCCTGAGAAGCATGGTGAGAGCTCGTCTCCACAATAAATCAGAAAATTATCCAGGCATGGTGGCATGTGTCTGTAGTCCCAGCTACTTGGAAGACTGAGGCGGAAGGATTGCTTGACCCTGGCAGGTGGAGGCTGCGGTAGCTGTGATCATGCCACTGATGCCAACCTGGGTGACAGAGTGAAACTCTGACTCAATAAATAAATCGTATCAATCAGAAAACAAAACAAACAACAACAAAAAAAAACAGGGTATGTCTCTCCCTGCTTAAGAACTGTCCATGGCTTCCCTGAGAAGAAAACCCCAACTTTTCTCCTGGCCCCCACCTCCACTGACCTCTCTTCCTCTCATTCTTCCCTCTGCCTAGACACTGCTCCCACTGGCGGCCTTTCTGTTCCTTGAACTTGACGACCTGTCTGCCACCTCTGGCCTTAGCTTTACTGGTCCCTTTGCCTGGGCCCCTCTGTCTAGATCCTTCACAGGACTGTCACCTTCCCATCATCCCTAACTACAATACTAAAGCAACCCGTCACTTACTCTTGTATATTTCTTCCAGAGCACATTCTGCAATTCTCTTTCTTACTCACATGGTTTGTGGTCTGTTTCATGTACCAGAATTTCAGCTTCGTGAGCGCGAGGACCTTGTCTTTCTTGTTCTCTAGCATAGTGCCTGGTAAAAACCCCGGAAGTGCTCTATACATGCTCCACACATTGAAAGAAAGGAGTCCTTGGGAAACAAACTGGTTGCTAGTTTACCTGGTCACCTCCAAGGGTTTCTCCTTGGGGGCAGGAGCAGCTGTAAACATCTGCACTCATCTGGATACCTGCCCAGATGCTTTGCACACCGGCAACCCATGTTTTACTATAATTATCATCTTAGGCTGGATGAGGTAGCTCACGCCTGTAACCCCAGCACTTTGGAGGGCCGAAGCAGGAGGACTGCTTGAGGTCAAGAGTGTGAGGCCAGCCTGGGCAATATAGCAAGACCTCATCTCTACAGAAAATCAAAAAATTAGCTGGGCATGGTGGTACATGCCTGTACTCCCAATTACTTGGGTGGCTGAAGTGGGAGGATCCCTTGGGTCCAGGAGGTCGAAGCTGCAGTGAGCCATGATCATGCCATTGTGCTACAGCCTGGGCAGCAGCAAGAGACCCTGACTCAAAAAAAAACAAAAAACACAACAACAACAACAACAAATAATAGTCTTAGCAGCCAGCATTTATTGAGTGCTATGTGCCAGGCATCATTCTTTTTTTTTTTCTGAGTTGGAGTCTTACTCTGTTGCCCAGGCTGGAGGGCAGTGATATGCTCATGGCCACCCCAGCGTTGACCTGCTGGGCTCCAGCGATCCCTCCACCTCAGCCTTCCAAGTAGCCAGAACTATAGGCACACACTACCATACCCGGCTAATTTTTTCTTCTTATTATTGTAGAGACAAAGTCTTGCCAAGCTGCCCAGGCTTGTCTCGAACCCGCGGGCTCAGGCAATCAACTCTCCTTGGCCTCCCAAAGTGCTGCGATTACAGGCTGAGCCACCGAGCCTGGCCCAGGCATCATTCTAAGTGCTTTACATGGTTTAACTAGTGCAATGCATAATGCAACAAATTCCCTAGGAAGTAGACACGAGTAGCCTCAGTTTACAAGCAGACACACCACCCACACAGAGAGCCACACCGGGACACAGCAAACACATACGGGCAGCATAAGTGCTAAATTCATTAATTATTACCATACGATATGGGGGGGTTAAGTATAAGGGTGAGCCTCAGACACTTCATAACTCCTACGGGAAGGTGCAACAGAGTGCCAGGGAAGGTTGGGCACAGGGTCAGGCACTTGGCTAGTCTGGGTGAGGCAGGAACCCCATGCCACGCAGGGTGGCGCACAAGAGAGGGCTGGCTCAAGGAAGTGCTACATCCCTGCCAGAGGGCTTGCCAGCCAAAGGGGTCAGGACAAGGGTGCAGTACCAGCCAGGAGAGCTGGGCCTGGTGCTTCTTGCCCCATGGCCCACTGCTGTGTGGTCCTACAGAAGAGGGATCTGGGTCTCACCAGTCATTGCCTGCACTGTACTTGGCCTGGCTCAGAGCAAGAGCCCCACAGGTGTTTGTTGAGTGAATGCCTGATGGGGGAATGACCAGGGAACAAGTAAGAGAAGGAGAATAAATACATGAGTGAGAGACAAAGTGAATGAAGCAGAGACTAGAGATGTCCTCTGTCTCTGAGCCTCAATTTCTTCATCTGTAAAAGACAGTGGTAGCTCACATCTGCAATCCCAGCACTTTGGGAGGTTGAGGAGGGAGGATCACTTGAGTCCAGGAGTTTGAGCCCAGTCCGGGCAACCTTGTGAGACCCCATTTTGGGAAAAAAAAAAGTTTGGTTTTTTTTTTGAGTTGGAGTCTCACTCTGTCACCCAGACTGGAGTGCAGTGGCCGCTCCTGGCCACTGCAGCCTCGACCTGTTGGGCTCCGGCGATCCTTCCCACCTCAGCCTTCCAAGTAGCTGGAACTACAGGCATGTACTACCACAGCCGGCTAATTTTTTTTTTTTGATTTATTGTAGAGATGAGGTCTTGCCAAGTTGC
>NW_007046028.1:23597-26417 GCF_000164805.1 Carlito syrichta
TGGCCAATTTTTTTTTTTTAAAAGAGAGTGTCAAGGTTTGGTCCACCTTCCTCTCAAGCTCCAGTGTGGATCAGATGAGATGGGACAGGTCCGTGGGAGCCACTCCTTGCTATGTATACAGAGCCCGGGGTGGATGCGGAGGGCTGTAGTGACCAGTGTTCCCCTCCCCCACATCCCTGTCCCCTGGAATTTATAGATTCCTCATTGTCCAGCACAAAGGCCTTCTTGGGGAGGGGGTGGGGTGGGTGAAGAGACTGGGGAATTAAAAAGTCAGAGGCTGAGTAACAACCAGCCACACCCGCAGCCCCATAAATCTGCCCGGGGCCCCTGTAAGATGGACCAACTTTGCCCTGGCTGCAAGCAACTTGCAGTGCTGTGGCCGCTGTGATCGGCTGGCTCTTCTTGGGGCTTGGAGCCTCACCAAGGGGGAGGGGGGAGTGTGGGGACAGGAAGAGGAGCCCTGAGGGACTGGGAGTGTGACTCACTTGTTTTGTCCCTCTGACCTCAGAAAGTCCTTGGTCCCCTCTTGCTCTCACGTTGTCCCCCATAACTGCGAGTCCACTGTTGGTGGTTCTGAGCAGGAAAATGAGCTTCCTGTGGGTGTTCTGAGTGCCGTGGTAGGAGGGGTCCTGGAAGCCCAGGCTCCAGGGACATGGCCGCCTCCCCCGCTCTGGCCTCTTGAGTGGAGGGTGGGAGACTGAGGGTGGGACTGACAGATGGTACGGTGTTAACAGATGACATGGGAAACAGAATTACTCGGCTACTCCGTCCCTCCATCCTCACCACGGAAGGCGATGGCCTTCGAACTAGAAACAGACAATGACCTCGACTGGGAATATCACAGAAGAGAGGGACATGGAGGTCCCTGAACAGGCACAGAAAGGACCTGACCTGCCACTCACCGGCAGGGTGAGCTCAAGCAGGTCTGTGAACCTCGCAGCCTCTGTTTTCTCATCTATAAAACAGGTCAGTGAAAACCCCTGTCTTAGCCTTTCTCACTGGGCTTTATGAAGATACTGTGGGTTTTTGTGTTTGGAAAATGGGCTGTAAAACTTGTGAAGGTGAAAAATGCAAGAGATGATTTACTATCATCTGTAAGTGCCATCCCATTAATTGTTCGTGATATATATATATTTTTTAATTGGAGTCTCACTCTGTTACCCAGACTGGAGTGCAGCGGCAGGCTCCCGGCCACCACAGCCTCGACCTGCTGGGCTCCAGCGATCCTTCCGCCTCAGCCTTCCAAGCAGCTGGAACTACAGGTGCATGCTACCATGCCTGGCTAATTTTTTGATTTATTGTAGAGATGAGGTCTCGCCAAGTTGCCCAGGTGGATCTCAAATCCGCAGGCTCAGGCAATCCACTTGTCTCGGCTTCCCAAAATGCTGGGATTACAGGCTGAGCCACTGAGCTCAGCCTCTTTTTTTTTTTTTTTGAGTAAAAGTCTCACTCTGTCACCCAGGTTAGAGTGCAGTGGCATACTTGCGGCCACCACAGCCTCAACCTGCTGGGCTCAGGTGATCCTTCCACCTCAGCCTTCCAAATAGCTGGAACTACAGGCATGAGCCACGATATCCAGCTAACTTTTTGATTTGTTGTATAGATGAGGTCTTACCAAGTTGCCCGGGCTGGTGTTGGACCCTCCCAAAGTGCCAGGATTACAGGCGTGAGCCACTGTGCCCAACCATGAAATAATTTAAAAATTTTTTTTACTTGTGACAAAATAGAAGATAGTAGAAGAAAGACATCACAGAGTTTTACAAAACGTTGCTCTTGGTGACAAGATATGTTTGTGTGTCCTGGATCCAGATGCAAATGTATTTACTGTGGATAACATTCAAAAGAGCTTGAGACCCTCAGAGTGGTGAACATTCCTCAGCGATCTCTCTGGAAAGGAATGGCGGATAAATGGGAAGTAGCAAAATGAAATGTACCAGGCTAAGCATCCCCGTAAAGGCGGGCTGGCTGTAGAGCCCCAGGTTGGGGATACCAGGCGCTGGGGTTGGTGGCGATGGGTAGAAAGACCCCTGTAGGACTTAACTGCCCTCTCAGTGGGCAATGGGCCTCTCTTTGCTTTGTAAAATGCCTTGAGCCTAAATCCTGAGGATTTTGTCCCTGGACGCCCACTGGGCAATGAATGCCACTCCTTCAGCACAGCTCACTGAGCCAGAGAGTGAGAACCTTGAACTCAAGTGCCAGGACCGCCCCCCTCCTGCCCTCAATCCACTAGGTGTGCAGGATCTGCAGCAGGTATGATGGAGTGGTGGTCAGGACCCGTCCCCCTCCCCGTCTGAACTTCACCCATGACCCTTATCCCCAGCCCTACCCCATGGGCTACAGTCCAGTGAGGGTGAGCTGGTCAGAGCAGCCCTAAATCAAACCCAGACCTTCCTGGCCAGCACTGAGTTACGAGCTGTGGGCTTTGTGATGTAGATCATGGTTGGGGAATAGGAACCATGACCTATGGCGGGTCACAGAGGACCCCCAGAAAGGGCCGGAGCTGGGGTCAGAGGCCACCTCATCCATTCTCCGCCCCACCCTGCTGGGTGTCCTCCTGTCTAGTCCTCCTGTCTTCCCCCTGACGGCCGGCCCAGCGGTACCTGCCCCCAAACCAGGAGGCTGTGAGTAGAGGAACTTCTGCTGGAAGGAGATTCCAGAAGAAACGAAAGGATGCCATGACGGCATATTTGGTTGCCTAAAGGTGACTGGTCCACGCTCCAAACCAGATTCAAAAGTTTCCTGAGCTCATTCTCTATAGATTTGCATCTGGGCTCTCCCCAAACCCTCACCCCACAACATCTTTTTTTTTTTTTTTTTTTT
>NW_007046028.1:27052-27759 GCF_000164805.1 Carlito syrichta
AGACCTCATCTCTACAATAAATCAAAAAAACAGCGGGGCGTGGTAGCACATGCCTGTAATTCCGGCTACCCAGAGGCTGAGGCAGAAGGATCGCCGGAGCCCAGCAGGTCAAGGCTGCGGTGGCCAGGAGCGGCCACTGCACTCCAGTCTGGGCGACAGAGTGAGACGCCAACTCAAAAAAAAAAAAAAAAAAAAGAGAGAGAGCATCTATCCCTAACCTTGAATTGTACCCCGCATCTTTATAATAAAAAAGTAATAACAATTTTAAAAAGAGCGTCGGAGGGCTAGAGAGATGGAAAGAGCCAGACGGTGAGGTTAGAAAGAACAAGAGTTAAAGAAAAGCGGAAGACAGGCAGACAGAAGGAGTGTCGTCCATGGAAGGCGTGTCCATGGGAGAGGGCGAGCTGAAGACAGGTTGGAACAGCAGGTGAAGGAGCATCCGGGTGAGCTCTGGGGAGACCCTGGCCGCTAAGCAATTAAGAGGAGGATGGGCCAGGCTTGGTGTCTCAGCCTGTCATCCCAGCGCTTTGGGAGGTCAAGGCAAGTGGATTGCCTCAGCCTATGGGTTCGAGACCAGCCCAGCAACTTGGCAAGACTTCGTCTCTACAGTAAAATAAATAGCCAGGCGTGGTAGCACGCGTCTGTAGTTCCAGCTACTCTGAAGGCTGAGGCAGAAGGATCACTGGAGCCCAGCAGGTCGAGGCTGC
>NW_007046028.1:28139-31833 GCF_000164805.1 Carlito syrichta
CTACTCGGAAGGCTGAGGCGGAAGAATTGCCAGAGCCCAGCAGGCGAGGCTGCGGTGGCCGGGAGCGGCCACTTCACTCCAGTCTGGGCGACTGCGTGAGACTCCAACTCAAAAAAAACCAAAAAACAAAAAACAAAAACATTTTTTTTGAGTCAGAGTCACACTCTGTTGCCCAGGCTGGGGTACAGTGGCACGATCATGGCTAACTGTAGCTTCAACTTCCTGGGCTCAGGAGATCCTTCTACCTCAGCCTTCCGAGTAGCTGGGACTACAGGCCTGCACCATGACACCTCGCTAATTTTTATTTATTTATTTTTTTGAGTTGAAGTCTCACTCTGTTGCCCAGACTGGAGTGCAGTGGCCGCTCCCGGCCACCGCAGCCTCGACCTGCTGGGCTCCGGCGATCCTTCCGCCTCAGCCTTCCAGGTAGCTGGAATTACAGGCGCGCACTACCACACCCGGCTAATTTTTTGATTTATTGTAGAGATGAGGTCTCGCCAAGTTGCCCAGGTGGGTCTTGAACCCACGGGCTCAGGCAATCCACTCACCTCAGCCTCCCAAGGCGCAGGATTACAGGCTGAGCCACCGAGCCCAGCTTATTTTTATTCTTTTTTATTTTATGTAGAGACGAGGTCTTGCTATATTGCCCAAGCTGATCTCCAACTCCTCAAAATTGCTCAAGCAATCTTCCCACCTTGGTCCCCCAAAGTGCTGGGATTATTGGCATGAACCACCATGCTGGGATGAGATTCAGTTTTTTTGTTTTGTTTTGTTTTGTTTTTTTGAGTTGGAGTCTCACTCTGTCGCCCAGACTGGAGTGCAGTGGCCGCTCCCGGCCACCGCAGCCTCGACCTGCTAGGCTCTGGCGATCCTTCCGCCTCAGCCTTCCAAGGAGCCAGAACTACAGGCGTGCACTACCACACCGGCTAATTTTTTATTTATTGTAGAGACGGGGTCTCGCCAAGTTGCCTGGGTGGGTCTCAAACCCGCGGGCTCAGGCAATCCATTCGCCTTGACTTCCCAAAGTGCTGGGATTACAGGCTGAACCCTCGAGCCTGGCCGGTTCTTTTACTTTTAATCCTTGAGGCCACCACACGGAGACTCCAGAAGGCCCTGGCTGAAGGGTACCTGCATCACCCAGAATGTTATCCATTATTTTACACACTAGCCAGCAACCTCCATTCCACTGCCACAATCACCTGTATCAGCAAAGATGTACACAGAGAGGGCCAAGACCCAGCCTGGGGAGCAGGGTGGAAGTGGGAAGGGACCCACTTGGAGTCCTCCCAAAAGGGAGGCCTGGACAGGGCATTGATGCAGGTGGGAGGTAAAAGAAACCTCACAAACCTTCTGGGTACCTAGCCAAGTTTACTAAAGCCCATCTACAGAAATAGCTACAGAAATAACTCTCCTTCCTTTAGGCCCCAAATGGGACCCCACTGTCCTTCTGAGCACTGCCCTGCTAAAACCTGCCCCGCATCTGACTCTGATGAGACCCTGGAGCCAGAGCTCTTAGCTGTAGCCTCAAGTCTGCGGGAGGAGGATGCTCTTCCAATTCCTATCCAGGCCTGCCACCTGCTGGCTGAGAGTGGCCTTGCAGGGTCGTTGCGGAGGCAGGGGTGGTCTGTGCCGCGCCAGAAGTAGCTTCTCCAAGCTTGGGGGAAAGAGAATTTGAAAAGCAAAATGTGAAATCCCCTTTCACCTAGCTGGGTGTCCTTGGGGACTTTTTGCGCAGATTACAGTCGCTCTATCCCTCGACAGTGACTCTTGTATGGTGCTGAGATTGCTTCGGGCCAGAGGAGAATCTGGCAGGGAACTCAGCTTTACTGAGTGGCAGACAATGTGCTGGATGCAGGAGATGAAGACAGCCAGAGTGAGGAAAACGGCCACGAGATTAACAACAGCTAGTGTGGAAACCACAAGAGCTGACATAGGGTCTCACAATTAAGTTCATGAACTCATCCTAGAAAAATACCCCTATGGTCACTTTTGGAGTACTCTCCGTGGGAAGCTATGTGTTGACGCCAGCACCTAGTCTGCCCATCAAAGCCATTTTGGAACTCTTTCTGGAAGAGCCAGCAGACCTATCATCATATTACCCTTGATGTCCTGAATGTCATAAAAACGGCTTCCTTTCAATATTGCCTTTATCTTTGGGTAAAAAAAATAGTCATTGAGGGTCAGGTCAGGTGAGTAGGGAGGGTGTTCCAATGCAGTTAATTGCTTTTTTTTTTGAGTTGGAGTCTCACTTCATCACCCAAGCTGGAGTGCAGTGGCATGCATGCGCCCGGACATCCCAGTGTCGACTTTCTGGGCTCGAACGATCCTTCCACCTCAGCCCTTCCACATAACTGGAACTACAGACGAGCACTACCACGCCGGCTATTTTTATTTTTTTATTGTAGAGATGAGGTCTCGCCAGGTTGCCCGGGCTGGTCTCAAACCTGTGGGCTCAGGCAATCCACTCACCTCAGCCTCCCAAGGCGTGGGATTACAGGCTGAGCCACCGAGCCCGGCTTCTCTATCGACATTCATTTGGTCTGCTCTGCTTCTCACAGTCGGTTGATAATTTTGACGTACAATTTGATGAATTTTTGCAGTGTTTTCATTAGTTCTGCGCGATACCAGTTGTCCTGATCTCTCCTCATCAGTGACACTTTCCCTCCCCTCAGAAAAACGTTTAATCCATTTGTACACGGCCATTTTCTTCACGGCCTTATCCCCATAAACTTGGACTAACGTGTTCCTGATTTCATTTCCACTCTTGCGAAGTTTAACAAGAAATGTAAAGTCTGCTAACTGCGCGAACTCAAGCTGTGACATTCTCACGACACAAAACCATGCAACAACCATAATGAACGTTACTTGGCAAGACACTGCCACATGTTGACATGAGCACAGCTGTGAGCCATGGATATACCAAGGTCATGAAACCTTACCAAGTTGTTTGTACAGTGCTGCCAACGTAAGCACACAGTGGTAAGTTTGCAAACTTACTTGTCAGACCCCATATATGCCCAACCCAGAATAGTTTTCAGTTACTAGCTATTGAATGAATGAATTCGAGACAGCACCTAGAAATAATGCACTCTGTGTGCAGAAGAGGTTGGGGAGAAAGAGGAAGAAACAGATAGGGAAATCTTTCTGAGTGTTTTCTTTTTTTCCTATCATTACCAAGTAGTCATGACCTAGGTGGAAGATTCAAAATATCACAAAAGTTGAAAAAGCATAGCCAGGCATGGTAGCGCGCACCTGTAATTCCGGCTACATGGAAGACTGAGGCGGAAGGATCACTGGAGCCCAGCAGGTCGAGGCTGTGGTGGCTGGGAGCGTGCCACTGCACTCTAGTCTGGGTGACAGAGTGAGACTCCAACTCAAAAAAAAAAAGTTTAAAAAGCAAAATATGAGGCCGGGAGCAGTGGCTCACACCTGTAATCCCAGGCTGAGGTGAGCAGATTGCTTGAGTTCAAGACCAGCAGCCCGGGCAACATAGTGAAACCTTGCCTCTACTAAATAAATAAAGGCGAAATACAAAGGTTCTCTTTCATCCTTCTCTTATGCCCCTTCTTCTTTTTTTCTTTTTTTTTGAGTTGGAATCTCACTGTGTCGCCCAGACTGGAGTGCAGTGGCTGCTCCTGGCCACCACAGCCTTGACCTGCTGGGCTCCGGCGATCCTTCCACCTCAGCCTTCTAA
>NW_007046028.1:31970-35139 GCF_000164805.1 Carlito syrichta
GAGGTCTCGCCAAGTTGCTCAGGCGGGTCTCGAACCCATGGGCTCAGGCAATCCACTCACCTCAGCCTCCCAAAGGCGCGGGATTGCAGGCTGAGTCACCGAGCCCGGCTTCTTATGCCCCTTCTTTAAGCATCATTCTGTCTAGTGGGTCTCACCTTGGCTCTATGTTAAAATCACATGGGGAGTTTTTTTGTTTTTTTGAGTTGAAGTCTCACTCTGTCGCCCAGACTGGAGTGCAGTGGCACGCTCACGACCACAGCAGTCTCGACCGACTGGGCTCAGGTGATCCTTCTGCTTCAGCCTCCCAAGTAGCTGGAACCACAGGCATGTACCACCACGCCCAACTAACTTTTTAATTGTATATTTTTACCTCGTATTGTGTCAATGAGGACACACCATGTTGCCCAGGCTGGTCTCGAACCCCTGAGCTCTCTCTCCCCACCCCCCTCTCTTTCCCACTCCCGCTCTCCCTTTCCTCCCTCTCTTTCTCCCCCTCTCTCAGGAGAGAGTCTCTCATTCATCCTGGGCTCAAACAATCCTCCTGCTTCAGCCTCTCGGGTAGTTGAGTTTACAGGTGTGTACTACCATGCCCAACTAGAGTCTTTTGTTGTTATTGTTGTTGTTGTTTGATAGTGATAGGGCTTCTGAGGTGCTCAGGCTGACCTTGAACTCCTGGGCTCCAGCAATTCTCCCACCTTGGTTTCCCAAAGTGCTGGGATTAAAGACTCCAGTCGCCAGGCTCCGTGGCTCAGCCTCTAATCCCAACACTTTAGGAGGCCAAGGTGAGTGGATTGCCTGAGCCCGCAGGCTCGAGAACCACCCAGGCAAGTTGGCGAGACCTGGTCTCTACAATTAAAAAAAAAAAAATTAGCCGGGCATGGTAGCACGTGACTGTAGTTCCAGCTACTTGGAAGGAAGGCTAAGGCAGAAGGATCACTGGAGCCCAGGAGTTCAAGGTCGAGGCTTCGGTGGCCGGGAGCAGCCACTGCACTCCAGTCTGGGCGACAGAGTGAGACTCCAATTCAAAAAACAAAAATAAAAAAATAAAGGCACAAGCCACCGCGCCTGACTTTGTTATTCTCTTTTAATGAAGGCTCGATCTTCACATGCCATACTTCCTCTGTTGATTAACATTTATGTTGTTTCTATTTTTTTTTTTACTATTACTAACAATGCCTCAAGGTATATTCAGTATACCTTTGCTCACGTATGCAAACACTGTTTTGAAAAAGATTTCTAAAAGCAGAATTTCTGGGTCAATGTGTATTTACATTTGTTATTTTGATGGATACTGCCAGAATGCTTTCCAAAAATACTTCACTAATTCACATCCCCCACAGTGTAAACATTTAATATGATTAACATGTAATTTTTGCTAAACTGATGAACCAAAAGCAATATTTCGCTATCATTATTTTTTTTTTGAGTTGGAGTCTCACTCTGTCACCCAGGCTGGAGGGCAGTGGCACACTCCCGGCCACCGCAGCCTCGACCTGTTGGGCTCCGGCGATCCTTCCGCCTCAGCCTTCCAAGTAGCCGGAACTACAGGCGTGCGCTACCACGCCTGGCTGGTTTTTTGATTTATTGTAGAGATGAGGTCTTGCCAACTTGCCCAGGCGGGCCTCTAACCCGCGGGCTCAGGCAATCTACTCACTTCAGCCTCCCAAGGCGCAGGATTACAGGCTGAGCCATCGAGCCCGGCTCGCTATTGTTTTAATTTGCCTTTTCCTGCCTACTTGTGAAGTTAAGCGTCTTTTTATATATTTATTGGCTCTTTGTGTTTCTTCTAATGAATTAATTTTCCATGCTTTTTTTTTTCCATTTTCCTGTTGGGCTTTTTAAAAATTAATTAAGATTAGAGGAAATTCTGTTTCCAATAATATGACTGGCTGGATTCTAGACTGATCTTTCTGAGTAAAACAAGTAAATATGCTGGTAAAAATATAAATACAAATTACTTTAAAAGCATGGACAAGCTAGCCAGGTAGCAAGAAAATATTATATTAAAATCTAAGGGAAGGCAGTGAACTATGAAACAGAACAAGAAATCGACTATACTTTAAGGATCTCTGTTGAATTAGGCAAACTCGAACTTGAAATTTCACAGCTTTTATCTTTTATGGAACGAGGGTGAGGAGTCTAATAGATTTCTCTAAAATGCCATGACTCCAGAGGATTCACCTATAATGTAAGACTGAACCTGAAATAACTCTATCCCACTGACACCTCGAGGACTTTAAGGAAAGCTGCCTCCCTGCTTAACTGACAGGAAGGTTCTATCTCTGAGCTCTAACCACTCACTGGTCCTTGAGCTGATCTGCAGCCCAATTTACATGACCTTGGACGATCCCAAACTACTCAAGTTGGGTATTTAGTGTAAATGGTTCAAGACTGGTCATATCTCTAAGTGCTAGGCAGGAAAAAAATCCACGTTCTCCAAATGAAGACACTTCATCCTCAGCCTCAAGAAATTTCCAACATCATTTTCCAGGGAAAATAGTAAATAGGTCATATTAAAAAAAAAAAAAAAGTACTAAACACAAAAGAAAAAAAACACTATGGGCAAGATGCAGCAGGAATAATAACCAGCAGAAACAGACTTGCAAGATCTTCAGTCAGAAATGACCACAATATAAAATAATCACATTTCATATGTCTAAAGAAATAAGAATTAAGCTGGAAAGTCTCTGCAGGGACTAAGAAATATAAAGGATGACAAAGAAGTTTTGACAAAGAGTCAAAAATGAAAAAATAGACTAAGTGAAATATATTAATTTTCTGTTTATAATTAATTTACTAACAAAAAAGAGGAAATTTTAAAACAGAAAAAATAAAATAATTGAACTCTGTTTACACTTTATTTATTTATTTATTTATTTATTGAGTTGGAGTCTCACTCTGTCACCCAGACTGGAGTGCAGTGGCGGCTCCCGGCCCCTGCAGCCTCGCCTGCTGGGCTCCGGCGATCCTTCCACCTCAGCCTTCCAAGTAGCTGGAACTACAGGCATGCGCTACCACGTCCGGTTAATTTTTGATTTATTGTAGAGATGAGGTCTCGCCAAGTTGCCCAGGCGGGTCTCAAACCTGCGGGCTCAGGCAATCCACTCACCTCGGCCTCCCAAAGCACTGGGATTACAGGTTGAGCTACCGAGCCTGGCTAAAAGAGTGA
>NW_007046028.1:35159-37172 GCF_000164805.1 Carlito syrichta
ACTCACCTCAGCCTCCCAAAGTCGCGGGATTACAGGCTGAGCCACCGAGCCCGGCTAATTATATTTTTAAAGCAGGATTTCTGAGAGGACAGAAAAGCTCCCACAGTGGGAGGAGACCCGAGGGGATAGCCCTATAGTTTATTTTTATATGGTATAAGCAGATACAGTAATAACATATGTCCAATAGTCTTCTTTAAATTCAATGCTGAAAAAACATAATTTGGGTCGGGTTTGGTGGCTCAGCCTGTAATCCCAGCACTTTGGGAGGCCGAGGCGAGTGGATTGCCTGAGCCCCCGGGTTTGAGATCAGCCCGGGCAACTTGGCAAGCCCTCGTCTCTACAATAAACCAAAAATGAGTCAGGCATGGTAGCACGCTCCTGTAGTTCCAGCTGCTTGGAAGGCTGTGGTGGAAGGATTGCTGGAGCCCAGCAGGTTGACGCTGGGGTGGCTGTGAGTGTGCCACGGCACTCCAGCCTGGACGACAGAGTGAGATTCCAACTCAAAATTTAAAGAAGAGCTGGGCTTGGTGGCTCACTGTAATCCCGCGCCTTGGGAGGCTGAGGTGAGTGGATTGCCTGAGCCCGCAGGTTCGAGACCTGCCTGGGCAATTTGGCGAGATCTCGTCTCCACAATAAATCAAAAAATTAGCCGGGCGTGGTAGCGCGCGCCTGTAGTTCCAGCTACTTGGAAGGCTGAGGTGGAAGGATCGCCGGAGTCCTGCAGGTCGAGGCTGCGGTGGCCGGGAGCGGCCACTGCACTCCAGTCTGGGTGACAGAGTGAGACTCCCACTCAAAAAAAAAAAAAAAAAATTAATAAAAGGAAAAACATAATTTGAAAAACATATTGAATTCTTAAAATTTTCCTGATTTGTTAGTCCTTTAATTTGGAATGAATAAACTGATTATTTTCCTTATACACCAAGATATGTCAGATCTTATATCTGCGTAGTGACATTCAGAACAGAAGTCATGCTTTACCTCTTTAACAGAAAACAATATTGTTTCATTCCGTGCCATAACAGAAAACAGTTGTTTACCAACTTGGGTACTTCTGAACATCCAAGACTCTCTGCATGGTGGTTTTTCTATTTAGGATAACTACTCTCAAGATATAAGTAGAATTCTGCTATTCCAACCTATCCTATTCAGTATCCACTACAGTATTGGATTATAGTTCAAGCCTATTCATTTGTCACATAATTTACATTAATTTAGAAAAGGAAAATGGAGCAATTGCATTATTTTTCTGTTGCTGCTATAACATATTACCACACATTTGGTAGCTTAAAGCAACACCAATTTATTCTCTTATAGTTCTGGGTTTAGAACTCCAAAATGTTCTCCAAAAGTTGTCAGAAGTTGGATTTCTTCCTGAGACTCTAGGGGAGAGTCTGCTTCCTTGTCTTTTTCAGTTTCTAGAGGCCACCCGCATTCCTTGGCCCGTGGCCCCTTCCTTGAATGACTTCCAATGCTGTTTCTGCCACCACGTCTCCCACCCACACTCTGCTTTGGTTGTCACGTCGCCTTCTCCTCCTCTACTTTCACCATCACATCCTTGTTTTCTTTTATAAGGACTCTTGTGATTCCATTGGGCCCACTCAGATAATCCAGGATAACCTCCCAGTACCGAAATCCTTAATTTAATCACATCCAAAAAGTTTGTTTTTTCATGTAAGATAGCATATTCACAGGTTCTGGGGATGAGAATGGAGACATCATTCAGCCTACCACAACAAGCGTTAGTTCTTTTTCAAAACATTTGAAATCATAGGACTTTAAAATAATTAAATAATCCAGCCTGGGCAACAGAGTGAGACTCCAATTTAAAAATAAATAAATAAAATAAAATAAAATAGACCGGGCTCGGTGGCTCAGCCTGTAATCCTGTGCTTTGGGAGGCTGAGGTGAGTGGATTGCCTGAGCCGGCAGGATTGAGACCTGCCTGGGCAACTTGGCGAGACCTCATCTCTACAATAAATCAAAAATTAGCCGGGCGTGGTGGCACGCGCCTGT
>NW_007046028.1:38226-38909 GCF_000164805.1 Carlito syrichta
TCCACTCACCTCAGCCTCCCAAAGGCGCGGGATTACAGGCTGAGCCACCGAGCCCGGCACATATTTTATTTTTAAAAATATAATTCTTTAAGGAGTCATTTTTATCTACTTTTATCACTTAATATTATATTGCTAAGGTTCACTTACATTGTTGTGTGTTGCTATGGTCCATTCTTTCTTATTACTGTATAATACTCCATTATGTTGATATACCGAAGTTATCACTACTTGTTACTAAACTCACTTTTTTTTTTTTGAGTCAGAATCTCACTCTGTTGCTCAGGCTGGAGTGCAGTGGCCCGCTAATGGCCACTGCAACCTCGACCTGCTGAACTCAGGCGATCCTTCTACCTCTGTCTTCCAAGTAACCGGAACTACAGGCACGTGCTACCACGTCTGGCTAATTTTTTGATTTATTGTAGAGGTGAGGTCTTGCCAAGTCGCTCAGGCTGGTCTTGAATCTATGGGCTCAGGCAGTCCTCTCGCTTCCACCTCCCAAAGTGCTGGGATTACAGACATGAGCCACCGCTGCTGGCTAGAATTCCAATTAAACACGTTAGATCTTTTCTAATTATCTTAACATCTCTTTAAAAATTTCATCTCATTTTGCTCTCTGACATTCTGGCAGTTTCTTTGACCTGTCTTCCAGTTTACTTGTCCTCTCTTTTTTTTTTTTTTTTTTT
>NW_007046028.1:38929-39455 GCF_000164805.1 Carlito syrichta
CCGGGTGTGGTAGCACACACCTGTAGTTCCAGCGACTCTGTCTTAGTCTGTTTTGGGTCTATAACAAAATGCCATGGACTGGGTAGCTTATACACAACAGAAGTTTATTTCTCACAGTTCTGGAGGCTGAGAAAGTCAAGACCAAGGTGCCAATACTTTCAGCGTCTGGTGAGGGCCCACTTTCTGGTTCACAGACATGCAGTGGAAGGGTTAAGACAACTCTCTGAGCTCTCTTTTATAAGGGTACTATTCACCTCCTAAAAAGTCCTACCTCCTCACAACACCACCTTGGGGGCTAGGATTTCAGCATGTGAATCTTGTGGGCACACAAACATTAAGACAATAACATAGTCCATGTTCATGGAGAAGACCCAATATTATAATACAATCCATTTTCTGCGAATTAATCTATAAATTCAATGAAATTCCTATCAAAAGTCCAGCAAAAATTATTTAAGAATTTAGCAATTGGCCAGGCTCGGTGGCTCAGCCTATAATCCCAGCACTTTGGGAGGCTGAGGTGAGT
>NW_007046028.1:40218-41061 GCF_000164805.1 Carlito syrichta
CACGCCTGTAGTTCCAGCTACTTGGAAGGCTGAGGCGGAAGGATCGCCAGAGGCCAGCAGGTGGAGGCTGCGGTGGCCGGGAACATGCCACTGCACTCCAGTCTGGGCGACAGAGTGAGACTCCAACTCAAAAAAAATAAAAAGAAAAGAAAAAGAAAAAGACAGGAGAATCCAATGACAATATTGAGCAAAACCCATGAGCAGGCAATTCACAAGAGAGGAAGCAAGAATGGCTATCGGGGCTTGTGGAGAGATGCTCACCTTGTTGATAATCAGAAAAGTTCCATGTAAAATAGCGATATCGCTTCAGAGGGCTGTGCTATCAGGTTGACAAAACTCAGACGGCTGAATAGTAATAAGTGCTGGCAAGCATGCAGGGAGATTCGTGCACTGCCGGTGGGCACGCCGCAACCTGACAGCAACTGGCCAAGAAGCGAGTATGTGCCCTATGACCCAGCAATCTCAGAGACCCATGCATGAGTTCATAACTAGATGTATATGAAGACGTTCGCTGCGGCATTATTTGTGGTGTCAGTTTAAGAGGCAGCCTAGGCATCTATCACTGGAAGGAATGATCAGTAAAACGTGACGGCTATACATGATGGAATTCTGTACAGCAGGAAGAAAGGAGGAGAAAGAAAGAAGTAAGCGGTGCCCTCACATCCTTTATAATGAGAGCAGAAATGTTTCCTAGATGCCCCACCCATCAGACTTCTGTTTGCATTTCATTGGCCAAAATTGCTGCTTTACATGATCACACCTAACTAAAAGGTGACTAGATAGCCGGGGGTGGTAGCGCGCGCCTGTAGTTCCAGCTACTTGGAAGGCTGAGGCGGAAGGATC
>NW_007046029.1:0-8053 GCF_000164805.1 Carlito syrichta
TCCACTCACCTCAGCCTCCCAAAGCACTGGGATTACAGGCTGAGCCACCAAGCCTGGCTGGTACTTTGTTTTAAAAATTCATTTTCCAATTATTGATAGCAAGTCTATAGAAACACAGTTGATTTTTACATCTTGACCTTGAATACATAGGACTTTACTGGCTTGGATGCTAGGTGCCTATTTCAGGGGAAGGGCTAGAGAATTGATTTCTCCTGGACTTCCAGAAGCAGATGTAACCCCTTGGGTGAGCTGCCCAGCTTCTGGGTGTCAATCTTCTGTCTGTAGAGTGGGAGGTCCCACCCACTTGGAGCCTGGTGTCACATATACTGTGAGTCCCCATCACAGGGAACTGAAAGGCAGGGCACGGCCAGGGGCTGCACAGTGGTTGATTCGAGGACAGGTCTTCTCTGCCCAACTTGGGCCCTGCCCCTGATGGGGACTGGGTAAGGCGGCCCAGCCTTAGTGGCCAGAAAATGACTCCACAGCTCGGAGGCAGGGGAGGATGGAGAGGCAGGAGAGAGGCTGGAGAGAGAGGAGAGGCCAGAGAGTCAGCCTCTGAGCCTGCAGCCAGGAGCTCCGGCTCTCCAGGGAACTCTGTCCCCAGAAGTGGCTGGTTCATAGCCGGCTGTTTTCAGAATTCAACACAGTGAGCTTGGAAGGGCAGGCTTTGACTGACCTCACCCTGAGTGCTGAGTGTGGAGTCGAGAGGCCTTGGTGACTCTTTGCTTTGGAGTTGGGTTTTGGGCATGGCTGGGGGATTGCTGGAGTCATCCACCTTTGTTCCGGCAGCCTCCTCTCCTGGGTTAAGACTGATGGAGACTGGAGGGAGCAGAACTGATCCTGGGTCCTCGTCCAGCCGGGAGCAGCAGTTAATACTTTTCAGCTTTGATTATGTGACACCTGCAAGTCATCCCACTTTACAGCTGAAGAGACAGAGGCCCAGGGAGGTTCCACTTTTCTACCAGAGTCACACAGGAGCAAAGCAGGCAGCTGTGATGTGAACCCTGGTTAACCCAGAACACAGTGGAGAGTGGCTGCTTGTGAGGATTGGGGACCATGAGAAAGCTCTGGAGTTGGGTTATGTGGTGGTTGCACAATACCGCCAGCGCACAGAACTGTGCACTTTAAAATGGCTAGATGGTACATTTTATGTTTATGCGCATTGACCATAATTTTTTAAAAAAGTTGTTGCAGGCCAGGCACAGTGACTCATTCATGTAATCCTAGCACTTCAGGAGGCTGAGCAGGGAGGATCACTTGAGGCCAGGAGTTTGAGACCCTCCTGGGAAACATAGCAAGACCCTGTCCCTACAAAAAATAAAAAAAATTAGCTGGACTTGGTGGCACATGCCTGGCGTCCCAGCTATTAGGAGGCTGAGGTGGGAGGATTGCTTGAGCTTAGGAGTTTGAGGCTACAGTGAGCTGTGATCATGCCACTGCACTTTGGCCTGGGTGACAGAGTGAGACCCTGTCTCTAAAAATTAAAAATTAAAAAAAAAGAGAGAAGCACCAGCCCTATACCTTGATCATTGTCGCCCAAGTAGAGATGGAGTCCAGGGAGGCAGGGAGGTCTTGTCACCTGCGGGAGCCTCCCAAGAGGGACCTGGGCGTCTTCACAGCCTGGAGTCACTGGCTGCCTGAGATCGAGCTCCCCTGGCTGCTCTGGACACTTTTTGGCTATATTGATGTCCTCCCTGGTGCATCAGGCCGCCTGCCTGCTGTGCGGGTGTCCTCCACTGAGCTGTGTGAATGGCTATCATGTGCCCACCTAGGTCTCTGTAGAGGGAGCGCTGTGGTTTTTATTTATTCATTCACCCATACATCTATTGAGCTCTTACTACATACCACTATTTGTCCTTGACTCTACTGATTAATATGAAAGATGTTCCTTGCAAGTTTCCCGTGATTTCTAAAATTACGTGGAAGAAATGAAAAATTAGCCAGGCGCGGTTGCTCACGCCCGTAACCCCAGCATTCTGGGAGGCCAAGGTGAGAGGATTGCTTGAGTTCAGGAATTTGAGACCAGCCAGGACAATATAGCGAGACCTTGTCTCTACAGAAAATAGAAAAACTAGCGGGGGTGTTGTGGCACGGGCCTGTAGTCCCAGCTACTTGGGAGGCTGAGGCAGAAGGATCACCTGAGCCCAGGAGGTTGAGGCTGCTGTGAGCTGTGATTGCATCACTGCACTCTAGCCTGGGTGACAGTGAGACCCTAACTCAAAAAATAAAATAAAATAAAATAAAAAGCTGTTGTAGCAGGCTCCATGACATGGGAGAACATGGCCCTTTGCAGCTGTGCTTCGCCTGGTGCCCAGGGCCCCACAGAAGGGTGATAGGGCCTCTGACTAGCAGGATGGCCACTGCAGAGGGACCTTTCTTTTCTTTTCTTTTAATGTAAAGATGTGGGATACAATTCAGGGTTAGGTATACAAACACTGATCATGCAGGTACCCCTGTTAATGAAGTATGCCCCTCCCTGCCCTAGCAGTTTCCCTCAACTGCAATTCCATCCTCCCCCACCAACAGTTTCCCATTACTGTCAATCGCTTTCTTATAGCATTATAATTGTTCAAAGTCCTCTTATGAGTGAGAACATATGGAACTCTGTTTTTGTTTCTGTGATAAATCACTGAACATGACCGACTCCAAATCCATCCAGGTTGCTGCAAAGTCCATATATTTGTCGTTCTTTATGGCTGCATAATATTCCATTGTGTATATGTACCACATTTTTTTTATCCAGTCCAGCTTCGATGGGCAACGTTGTCCCTCTTCAGGATGGAGAGAGACAGGCTCTGGCAGTGCCCACGGGGATGGCAGGACATCAGCCCATAACTCTTGGTCCACACAAAAGAGGGGGGACCTGGCATAACCATGGCCCACTGGCCACCAGAGCCAAGCCACAGTCCCTGCTGGGTGGGAGCCAGGGAGCTGGTGGGAGCTGCCTACCCCCCCCCACCCGGCACTGCTGGGAGTGACTCTCACAACTGCCTTCCCCTTTGGGAGTTGTTGGTGGGAGGCAGCCCCCAATTGCCATGTCGTGTGGTGCTGCGTTGTGCGGACTGTAGAGAAATCACAGATGTTTCAGCTGAAACAGAACAGGCATTGCAGGACCTGGGGCAGATGCAGCCACTGTAGCTGCTGGCATGACCATGGTCGAAGCGGGGAACTTGGTCTGTAGTCATGGGGCCTGTTCTCCGGAGGAGGGTGGGAGTGCATGGGCAGAGGACGAGGCTCAGCCAGTGTCTGGCATGGTCTTGATTCCTTGGGGATGCTGGGATGGGAACTGTCTCTCTGGTGGGCACGCCTTGAGGTGTGGGGCTGGTGCCTTGCTCCATATCAGTTGGTCATTGGCTGTAGGTGGGCACAAGCACGCACACATGGATGCATATGTGCACCCACAGATGCACCCACGCATGTACACCCCCCCACATGCACACGTACATATGCGTGCACATCTGTGCACCTACATACACATACATACTCACATGCACACCCCGTGTTTGTGTGCCGTGATCACCTGACCCAGGACTCCACTGATAGCTGGAAAGTGCCCACAGCCCGGGAATGTGCAGGGAAGGCCAGGAAGAGGCCCAGGAGCTTGGTGACTCTCCACTCTACGGCCGAGGCCAGCCAGGCACATGCCCAGGCCCCAGCTGCTACCATGCCGGGTGCCTTCACAGCTTGCCTTCGAAAGCCCTTGCCTGGAACGCCCACCAGGCTGTTCCTGTCTTTGACTGACTCCTATTCCTTCTGGGCCCAGGTGAGCTGCCTCTGGAACCTGCTGCAACCTCAGGCCGTGCGGTTTGCCCCACCCTCTATCTGGGAACTTTAGCTAGGGGCCCTGCTTTCAGCAGAGTGAGGAGGACCCGGTGCCCCTTCACTGCCCACTCGGGGCTTCAGTCAATGGTGGTGCTGGCCTGGGTGCTCTGTGGACTGGCATTGCGCTGGAGGGAGGAGGAAGGGTTTTGGGGGGGGTCTTTCTCTTCTGCTCATTTGAGTGTCCTTGGGAGGCCCCTCCCACCATCTCCCCTTCCTGGGAGGCCCCGCCTACCACCCCCTTCCTGAGAGGCCCTGCCCGCCATCTTCCTGGCTGGCACATGGGCCCTGTGTACCTGGGGCCTGAGCCCTTTGCAGCCCTAAGGTAAACAGGTTTATAACAACTTGAGAGAAAAAGGGAAAGAAAAGCAGGTGAGTGAGGAAGTCATGCGATGGCAGTTCTGACCCAGGGAGTGGACACGTCCCTGCACAGGCCCAGAGCCTCAGGGCTGGCGCCATGCTGGCTTCCATGCCTGGAGCCTCATGCTGGTGCACACGCAGGTGGGCGTGCAGGCAGGCCTGGAGAGACCCCTGTAGCAGTTCCCAGGACTTTGTCACTTTGACTTTTGAACACAGTAGTACACTTGGCCCTCGCAACTGCCTTTAAGGCCCAGCTCTTGGCAGCAGCGTGTTTGCAGGGTTGGGCAGTGTTCCTGGTGGTCCCAGGATGCCTTCCATCCGGCAGGACGGGGGTGGCTTCCAAGTCTCACCTCTCGTCCTGTTGGAAGTGAACACAAGGGGCCATTCTTACAGGAGGGGCTGGAGACACATGAGGAACCAGTCCTGTCCGTGGGCAGCTCCTGTGCCAGTGGGGCAGATGTGGGGAGAAGTGGAGGCCTGAAGGAGAGGAGAGGCCAGAGAGAGCAGAGGTCTAGGGGAGCAGGGAGGCTCTGGGGACAGTGGGAGGCCCTGGAGAGAGTAGGAGCCCTGAGGGAGAGGGGAGAGACCTGGAAGGAGGGGAGGTCAGGGGAGAGGGAATGCCCAGAGGAGAGGGGAGGCTGGGGAGAGTGGAGGCCCAAGGAAGTGGGGAGACCCTGGGGAGTGGGAAGCCCCAGGAGAACAGAAGTCCAGGGGAGAGGGGAGGCCTGGGGAGAGGGGAGGCCTGGCAAGACTTCAGGGACACTCTAAGATATGCACAGGTGCCGCCCTTAGAAACGTTTCTGTCCGCATCATCATGAATGTTGAAGGTGACAGTGTATGTGCCACCATTGTCTTTGGGAAGTGGAGGCTGCTGGTGGTTGTGCTGTGGCGGTTTGCCCTCCCTGTCCTGCAGGGTCTTGTCCACTCGCCGATCTCCCCTCCGTCACGTGCAGCGGAGAGGATGGCTTCTCTTCGCCTCTTAGCCTCCTCGCCTGGCATCCCTCGACCACCTCCCGTGGTGCCTTGCTTCCCATCCATGGTGGGGGGTGGGGCTGGGCCTTGCAAGGTCAGGCTGGGGATGTGGATGAGCAGGGGACGCCTTGGCGGCTTGGGCACCTTCCCTTTGAAGCATGGCCGTGGAGCATGGGCACTGAGCCCCTCCTGTGGCTTTTGTGCCCCTGTCATGTGTTATGCAGCCTCCCTGGGGCCCGTGTCACCTGGCTGCACATGGAGCGAGTGTGATGGCCCAGTCCTGCCTCCTCCAGACACGGAGAGTGTTGGGCATGATGTGCCATGCTCCCAGCTCCTAACCCCACAGAGCTCTGTGTCCCGCACCCCTTGGGGACTGCAGAGCTCGAGGGCCATGGGGACTGGCAGCTGTCTCTTCCTGGCTGTTTCGAACACACCTGTTTGCTTTTGTTTTTCAAAGAAGCAGGCAGCGTTTCAGGAACTTTAGAACCTGAAGAAGCACAGGGTGCAGGCAGCACTGTCACCGGCCCCCAGAGACACGGCTGCTCTCCTGCCTAGTTCTGTGGACATTAAGACATTTCTTTCCAATTAGGTTTTTTTTTTTAAATTAGGGTCTTTCTATGTCATCCAGGCTGGCTTTTATCTTCTGGGCTTAAGTGATCGTCCTACCTCAGCCTCCCAAGTAGCTGGGACTATAGGTGTGTGCCATCATACCCAGCTATTGAAGCTTTGTTCTGTTAAAAAAGGCCAGTGTTGCTCCTGCCTGTTCTCAGCATCACATAAACATTCCCCGTGTCGCTAACGCCCTTCATAAACACTGTGTTTATGGCTGTGTTCCTTTCCGGCCTGGGCATCTACCAGGGCTGTCCTTGGAGCTCTCAAGTTGGCCCTGGCCTCCTGGTGGGCAGCGGAGCTCAGCCAGGAAGTGTGGGCCGAGGCTGTTACCCTGCCAGTCACCTGGCCACTCCTGGCCATGCTACATCCTGGTCTTGTGGATGCTGGGCGTGGGCGGCATCACCCAGGCCCAGCTCTGAGCCTTTGTGGTCAGGTGCTCCCGGGAAGCCCACTGCAGTCACCCTCATGGGTGGCCGTGGCATTGCCCTCTTCTCTGACCCTTAGTCGTGCCTCTTGGATGGTAAGCAGGCATCAGCTCTGCCACATTTGGCCTCTTTTCTTACTTTCCTTGCAGAGTACTGGCTTTAATACTGTTACTATTACTTTTTGTAGAGATGGGACCTCACTTGTTTTGCCCAGACTGGTCTTGAACCCCTGGCCTCAAACAATCCTCCTGCCTCAGCCTCCCAGGGTGCCAGGATTATAGGTGTGGGCCACCATGCCCAGCCCAGAGTGCGGGCTTTAGCGGAAGGCCTTACGGTTCACTAGCGATGTGACCTTGGGCAAGTGCCTCATTCGGTAAAATGAGGATGATAATAACGGACGATATGCCTAGTTGTTGTGAAAATGGAAAGGGAGACAGACGCAGGGCCTAGTGCTGTGCATGGTGGGTACTGACTGGGGCAGGTAGATTGTCCGGTCCTGCTGCCTCCCCTCACATCCATGCAGTACGTGGGTCAGGACTCACCCGAGCTGTTGCCGACTCAGCTGTGGTTGAGTGCGTGATCTCTGCTCCCTTTTCTCCTGCCCACACTGTGGTTGGGGAGACCAAGCCTGCCCTGAAGTCTCTCCTGCCCCATGACTCTCAGATCCCTCTGAGTGACTTAGGGACGTCTAGAGGCTGGGATATGTGGTGCCCCTAGGGAAGCACCTGGAGGTTAGCAGTCTGCACTCTTTTTGAGGACTAGAGCTGAGCTGCCTTACCAGGAAGGTAGGCCAGGACCACAGCCCAGGCCTCCAGTGGCCTCGGCCCCGCCCCCCATCCCGCCTTCCAGCTGCAAATAACTCATATTTAAAGAATAACAACATTAGCCGGGCATGGTAGCATGTGCCTGTAGTTCCGGCTACTTGGAAGGCTGAGGCGGAAGGATCGCTGGAGCCCAGCAAGTCGAGGCTGCGATGGCCAGGAGCATGCCACTGCACTCCAGTCTGGGCAACAGAGTGAGACTCCAACTCAAAAAAAAAAAAAAAGAATAACAACAGTAATAAAAACCCCTTCGTCTCCTCTAGGCTTTAACTTGGTCAACTCTGGGTGGGGAGGCGGTGGTGCCTTCCCCCTGTCCCTGTCCCCCTCAGCTCCAGAGCCTGGGCCGCCACCCCTGTGTGCACTGGCTTGTCAGAGGGCCTCCCTGAGGGATCCTCTAGCAGACCCTGCTCTTAGAGAATGCTTGCTGGCATTGCATTCAACTCCTGCAGGAACTGTGGGTCTTTCCCTGCTCTGGGCCTTAGTTTCCCCATCTATAAAATGAGGGAGGAGGGTAGATGGGAGGATCTATAACTTGTAGACCTTTGTGAAGTAGAAGCCAAGGTCCTGGTTTGAGGGTTTCCAGCCCTAACCCCTACTCTGTGTGTGTGTGACATGCAGGTTCCCAGACTCAGGCCCGTGGAGTCAGTCCCTTTAGTGTGTGGAAGGCCACTCTTGGGGCCCTGCTCTGTAGGTTTCAGGATGCTGGCTGAGATCCGCAGCCACCCTGCCTCCTTCAGGGCCCGCTAGACTATGCAGGCCCCCAAGACCTTTGCAGACCTCTGTCCTGAGCCCTTGGCTCCCACCCTGGGGGACTGAGGCCTGCTCCCTTGGCCAGGGTCCTGCTGAGAGAATCATCTTTCAGGACCTTCTCAGATGAGTTTCTGAGAGGAAGAGGGAGGACTAGGTAGAGGCTGCCTGGTTCCCCATTGCCTTCCCATCTGAGTGCCCACACTCAGCTGGGAGGTCACCTGCTCTGAGCTGGTGGCCTTGAGACCCACCTGGGACTCTTGGGCAGTTCGAGCACCCTCCCCCCTTCCCTCCTTC
>NW_007046029.1:8499-14708 GCF_000164805.1 Carlito syrichta
TCCCTCCTTGCCCCCCTCCCTCCCAGTCCCCCTCTCTCCCTATCACCGCTCCCTCCTGTTCCCCTCCCTCCTTGTTCCCCCTCTCTCTTGGTCTCCTCTCCCTCCTTGTCTGTCCTCCCTCCCTGTCTGCCCTCTCTCCTTGTCCCCCTTTCCTTCCTGTCCCTCTTCCCTCCCGATCCCCCCACTCCTGCTCTTCCTCCCTCCTGGGCTCCTCCCTCCTTGTCATCCCTATCCCCTCTCTCTCCTGTCTCCTCTCCATTCTGGTCCCCCCTTCCCACCCCCTCTCTCCTGACCCTCCTCCCTCCTGGTCCCCCTCCCCCCTGGCCCATCCCTCCCCACGTCCCCCCCCATTCCCTAAGTTTCTCCTCTCCAATCTGACTTTGGCAGCATACTTTCTTGTTTTAGCCTCGGTTAGTCCTGTGGATCTGAGTCCCGAACCCATTTTGTTGATGGGGGCGCCAAGTGCAAGGAAAGTCTGCTCAGGGGACAGGGTGCATACACAGCCTGGCAGGAACAGAGGTCAAGCTGGAAGCTGATCGGGCCCACCCTCTGCCTCTGCTGTGTGGCTTCTGAAAGCCCCTGTCCACCTCTGGGCCTTGGAGGTGGGTGAGAGACGCCCTGGATTCTCCCCACCTCTGCTTCCATGTCTAGGTGAGAACTGTGGCATCAGGGAGGCCCCTCCTCCCCCACCCTGGGCCCTGCAGGCACCCCACCCCCTGCGCCCCACTTCCCTAGCCAGTTTGGAGACAGAGACAAAGGCTTGCCTAGGGAAAGGCGCAGCCCATGTGAGGTGCCTAGTAGGCGGTACTGGGAGAGCCCAGGCTCTGAGGTCACCGGGTACTGGGAGGAGGAGGGAAGGTGCTGGGATGGGGGGAGCTGGTGGGTACTGGGCGGGCGGGTGGCAGGGGTGCAGGCAGGTGCTGGAGGGAGCAGATGGGTTTTGGGGTGGAATGGAAGCAGGTGGGTGCTGGGATGAGGAGAGCAGGCAGGTGCTGGGGAGTATGCCAGTGCTGGGCTCGGCCTCCAGGCATGCAGTGAGTGGCTCCCCAACGGGCACTGGGTGTGTAGGGGGAAGGGACACGGTGGCTGTGCAACTTGCGTGACTCCTGTCCGTGAGACCTTCAAGATGGTAGAGGCTTCCTGGGACCCTCCAAAGGCCATGGGCCCTGGGCTCCTTCCTGCCCAGGCCAGGACATATAGTTTGCAGGTCTGGAAGTGCGAGGGCTCCCTCCTGTGAACAGCAATTTGTTCCACGTTCACAAGGATCCTGACTGCAGCCAGCTGTCCCCTGCTGACACAGGCCTCAGAGTCCTCTCTGGGTCACTGGGGGCGGGGGCTGAAGACCTGTGTGTTCTTGCTTGTTGAAAGTTGGTCGGTCAGAGAAAATGCTGTGTTGGAAACACCTCCTTGCACGTTTTGAGATTTTCACCCTGAAGTTTGGCCACTCTTGGCTGTGCTGCTTTTATGCCCTCGGTAGCCAAGGCCATCAGGGTGAGCTTGACTTTGATGACAGCTGACGGTGGCTGTGGGTGACTCCCACCTCACCGAAGCCTGGGGTGAACCCAGCGTGTCCCCCTTCGTGGGCTCCAGGACATGCACATCAGAGCTGATCTAAAGCATTGAGCTCCGCAGAGCTCAAAGACACCAACTCCGAAGGGTCACTCTCACTTGGAAGCTCTGAGGAGGACTGGCATGTTGTTGCGGCTCCCTGACTGCTGCGGTGTGGATGCTCAGGGTGTCAGTTATCAGCACCTTGGCTCCAACACATGTCTTTGGGCCCAATTTTCACTTTACAGACCATGGTCCAGTTCATCTGATTGATCTAATTGGTCTACCCTAGAAGGGCCTGGCTGGGAGGACAGGCCCTCATGGGTCCCCCAGGGAGACGGGGAGAAGGCTGGGCTAGTGGTTGTGTAGTAGCTGAGGTCACATGACCAGGCTGTTGGGCATGGGTGGGCGTGGGTGCTGCCAGCAGGCTGTGACTCCTGGCCACTCAGGACTCAGCTTCCCCACCACCCTTTTCTGAGCTCTACATGCTGGCGCTAGTTAGCTCAGCCTTGACTTGGGCTCTGTTTGCTGGAGGCTCTGGCCTGGCTCTGCCCTTCTCAGCTGATCTTGGTGGGCCCCAGCCCCCTCCTCTGGGTGTTGCCTGGGGGTTGGGGTCTTCATGGTTAAGAAGCTAGGAGATGCTGCCTGCAGAGCCTGCCTGGCCACGGCACCTCCAATGGCTGCGGACATGGCTGCTTCTCAGGTGAAGACCCCTGCAGGTGGCTTTGAGTTCCAGGTTGGCCCTTCTCGGATGCTGACCTCACAGTTCTCCTTGAGTCACATCTGCTTGTGAAAATTGGAAAAGGATGCTGGGCATGGTGGCTCGCACCTGTATTCCCGGCTAGTTGGGAAGCTGAGGTGAGAGGACTGCTTGAGCCCAGGAGTTGGACACCAGTCTGGGCAAGAAAGTGAGACTCTCGTGTCTATCAAAAAAATTTAAAAATGTAACCATGCATGGTGGCTCACGCCTGTAGACCCAACTACTGAGGAGGCTGAGGTGAGAGGACTGCTTGAGCCCAGGAACTGGACACCATCTGGGCAAAATAGCAAGACTTCGGTCTCTACAACAACAAAAAAAATTTAAATTTAGCCATGTGTGGTGGCTCAGGCCTATAGTCCCAGCTACTTGGGAGACTGAGGCAAGAGGATTGCTTGAGCCTCAAGACTGCAGCGAGTTATGCTCATGCTAATCCACTCCACAGCAATACACTGTCTCTCTCTCTTGAAAAAAGTTAAATATACAGTTGAAAAATGAGAAGCATAAATTCATTCGATGTTGAACAGAACACCCCGCCTTGGGGTGCAAGGCCTGTGCTGGTGGCTCGGGACTTTGGGATGCTGGGGTTGCCTGTGGTGTCACTTCTGCTCGGCCTCCGTGTCCCCAGGGCCTGACTTACATCTGTCTGTCATCCTCCTGTGATCCCCCTACAAACAGGGCCCAGAGGCTGCCCTGAGAACCCCTGGGACCCTGCCTCCATGCCTGGTGAGGCCGTGGCCGGCTTGCACATGGCCCCCACAGACCCTCCCCCGGGCGGAAGCCTCCTTGGGCTCCGTAAATCACCCTAAGAGCACATTCCTTGGGGGATTTGTAAAATAATCAAAATATTTGGGGAAAAGCCTTGGAGATTACTGATGGCTATTAGTGGGGTCCATATATTTTGGCACCAAGCGTGGCATAATTGAAAAAACCTACGTGCTTGGTGGTTCCTTTCTTCCCGGGAGGGAGGCATGGGGGGCAGGAGACGGTGACTTCGGACGTCCCAGCGCTCACGTGGAGGGGCTGTGGATAGATGATGCGGCCACAGCCCTGTGTTGCAGGGGTTATTCATGGGGCCGAGTTTCCATGCGCATAATGAGCCTTTTAAGAGGCCTGGGACAGCTTCCCCCTTTGCAAAACAAGTTTCCTTCGAATAGCACCATTCACGCAGCCCAGGGCATTGGGTTACGACAATAAATAAAAATGCACAGTCCCTGAGAAATCCGAGGAATGCGGGCTGGTGAGTTGGGAGGAGAAGCACGGCAGCCTCTAATGGACTTGCATTCTTCCATCTCTGAGACGCTGGCGCTGGAACCATCGCGTCTCTGTGGCTTCATTACGCTGCAAGGCTGGGGGGGTTCTTACTCTCCTTCCCTCCCCCCAGGCTTTTCCCCAGGCCCCTCCCTCTCAGCTTTTGCTCAAGATTATCAAGAAAAGGAGGCTGACAGGGTTTCCGTGGAGAGAGTGGGGAAGGGCTGGAAGGTTGGGGTGAGGCGTGCTTTTGAGCGACTTTCTTTGCCAGGACTTGGCTCTAGCTGTGGAATCTTGGGCCAGTCACCACCCCCGGGACTCAGTTTCCCTTCTGTTAAAGGAGGGGCTCAGGTGAGGGCCGCTGAAGAACACTGTCACAACACGTGCCCGGTGCCCAGTCTGACTCGGTTGGCTCCTCCTGTGATTCCTTCTTGGTTAGACATGTCAGAACCCACAGGTCCAAGGGTGAGAGGGTGAGACCTGTGGTCAGGGGCACTTCCCGTGCCCAATGGGCTTGGTGCTGGGCAGAAGGTGCTGGCTGAATCCTGCTGAACCCAGGGACTGATTTAACCTCAGGAGTCTGGCTGGGCAGTTGCCTCCCAAGAAGGCCTTATTACCCCATGGGGCACCCCCTCCTGGAAGCTGGAGCTGAGTCTTGTTGTGTGGACAGTTGGTTCAGGTGACTAAGATAGTGGGCACTGGGGACAGAGGGGGTTTCGGCTCTAAAGGGAGAACAGGGAGGTCCCATGTCCTCTCAACATACGCCAGGCTTGGCTGGTCTTGTCTCTCGAGGTTCATGTGTCTACACGGGAGCACACGGCCTTCACATGTGTTCTTGCCTTGGAGGTCAGCTGGTGGCCTTTGCCTGGTGGCCTGCGCATCCAGGCCACGCTGGGAGCAGCCCTGGGGATGCATGGACTTCCTTGCAATGCTGTCTTGAGAGGCTCTACGCCTGTTTCCACAGATAGACAGCTAAGCTGGGATCTGGGGCCAGTCCCCCCAGGCAACAACCATGTCAGAACTAGACACCTGCGACAGCCCCTGGCACTAGGTCCCTCTGTCTTAGGGGCTGTGAAGTGCCTGGGGTTTTATCTCCCAATGAAGGGCTTGAGGACAGGACCAGTACTCCTCCGTCTGCTCAGAGGTGGGATGTGCCAGTGAGTGCCCATCAAATGACCCATCCTGACCCGGGCACCTCTCCAGGCCCAGCCCCACGCCTCAGGTGGGACAAAGCAGATGAGACCCTCCCTGCCCTTCCTGTCTCTGGAGGGACATGAGCTTGGCGATGGTCTGCTTTGTGGGTGCAAGGAGAGGTGTGTGTGAGATGCTCAAGAATGTTCATTCTGACCTGTCATGGTGGCTCACATCTGTCATCCCAGCACATTGGGAGGCTGAGATGGGAGAATTGCTTGAGCTCAGGGATTCAAGACCACCCTGGGAAACAAAGCGAGACCCGGCATCTACTGAAAATCAAAAAATAAGCTGGGTATGGTGTCACCTGTAGTCTAGCTACTGGGGAGGCTGAGGATGGAGAATCCCTTGAGCCCAGTAGATCGAGGCTGCAGTGAGCTATGATTGTGTTACTGCACTTCAGCCTGGGCAACAGAGAGATCATGTCTCTTTAAAAAAAAAAATTCTCCCCACTCCCATTCCTCCTGAGGCCTTGGATGGGCCCTGAGGTGGCAGGTGGGGAGAGGTCTGTCACTACCTGTTCCACAGTAGGAAACTGAGGCCCATAGGAACTGAGGCTGCAGCCCTGGCATCCTGAGCCCCTGGCCTACACTGCTTTCCTGACGGGACAGGCATGTGTCAAGATCAGTGCAAAGTTGGTGGTGGGAGGAGGTCGCCTGGCCTCACTCCCGATTGTGGCCTTGCCTTGTCTTCAGCGGGCCATGGGGCTGGGTGCCTGGACTCACTGGACTCACTGAACTCGGGACTCGAGCTGGCCCCTTGGCCCCAGCACCTGCAGGCCCTGACCTGGGGCGGGATGTCAGAGCTGGAGGGATGTGCCCACTAGCCAGATCAAGTCTTTGTTTTGCTGGAGGGAGGAAGTAGAGTCCATGTGTTCTGCAGGTCACACCGTGACTGATGACACCTGAGCTGAGTCAGGCCCTGGGCGACCAGAGTGCTGTCCCTCCTCTTCTTCCCGTGAGAAGCTCTGTGTGTTTTGTCACAATTGCTCGTAAACATAAAACTCCCACTTTTATTGGCACCTTTTATTTTTTTTGAGTCAGGGTCTCACTGTCTCCCAGGTCAGAGACAATGGCACAATCATGGCTCACTGTAACCTTGACCTCCTGGGCTCAGGCGATCCTCCTGCCTCAGCCTCCTGAGTAGCTGGGACTGCAGGTGCATGCCACCATACCCAGCTAATTTTTTCTTGATGTTTTTGTAGAGATGGGGTCTTACTATGTTACCCAGGCTAGTCTTGAACTCCTGGGTTTTTCCTGTGCTGTGTAAAGACTGAACTGCACTTTGCAATATATGAGTTCATTACATGTGCTGGGAAGGAAGTTCTGCTTCATGTCTACCTGAGGCAGTTGCGCTGTAGTGGAAAAAAAACCTCGGTTGAGCCAGGCTCGGTGGCTCAGTCTGTAATCCCACGCCTTTGGGAGGCTGAGGTGAGTGGATTGCCTGAGCCCGCGGGTTCGAG
>NW_007046029.1:14761-36131 GCF_000164805.1 Carlito syrichta
AGCCCAGCAGGTCGAGGCTGCAGTGGCAGGGAGCGGCCACTGCACTCCAGTCTGGGCGATGGAATGAGACTCTAACTCAAAATAAAACAAAACAAAATAAAAACCTGAGCTGGGCATGCTGTCTCTTATTTGAGAACCAAGTAGATGATCCTTCTACTCAGGTTTATTTTAGGGTGAGGACATTCTGGATATTGAACCATCCTTGGATGGTACCTCAGGGTCTGATGCAGGGACCCCAGTCTCAATTGTGAGGGGAAAGCATGGGGTGCTAGGTAGAGGCTGTGGGCAAGACCCGAGTGTGGGAGGCCACATCCACTGCTTTCACCTGGGTCCTGTGGGGACAGCCCAGTGTGTCCCAGGCTCTCTGTGTGTCCCAGGGTGCTTCCCAGTCTGCCTCTCCCAGGTCTCCTGGGGCCCAGGTTCTGGGTGGCCGAGATCCCATCTTAGGGCAGAGGATCCGGGACTCAGGAGGAGGCTCTACCTCAGGTGAGCACAGGGTCTCCAGCAAGCAGGACACTCCCCTCATGGCTCGGCCTGCCTCCAGGGGCTTCGAGCCAGGGCAGCCTGGGGGGTTAAGCAGAAGGGCCTCCTTGAGGAAGGAAGAGATTCCCAGAGTCCTATGCTTCCAGCCATTTGGGTGAAAAAAAAACACCCAAACCCTAATTGGAGGTGACAATGGTAACTTTGTATATCCACTTCCCCCTCATACACCCCTTCCCCATCCCGCATGTCGGATGCCCAGGAAAACCAGGTAGCACTGGGGTTGCCAGAAACACTATGGGCCTGGCAGTCCAGGAGGCCCTTTAAAACTTTTTTAGGTTTCATTTTATTTTTTCCTTTCATTGGAAGTGGAGGCCGTACAGTCTTGCTGTCACGGTTAAAATAAGGTTTAAATTACAGGCCGGCCCGTGGCTCTTCCCCTTTCCCTCAGAGTTTCTGCCAACTTGCAATTTACTTAATGAAATCCTGCGATTCCTTTTAGTGGGGATATTTTTTGCAGATGTTGATCTAACTGAGCTTTGCAAAATATGTGAACGGGGCCGTTTCTTTCTATTCTTAACGGTTTCGGGAGCCTGGTTCGGCAGCCCTGTTGGCCTCACTGTGCCATGTTGCCTGTACCAGGCAAACCCCATGGTCCTCCCCTCTGTCCCAGGTCCCTGAGGGGGAGGGGCCCCCCTGGGAAAGGGCCCGCCCTACGGAACCTTCCAGCACAGAGCTGGTTCAGGGACCGGTGGGTTAGGCCTGACGGGCCGGAAGGGACACCGGAACTCCTGGTTTGTCACACAGTGAACTGGAGCAGAGTGGTTTGCAGCATAAGCTGTGTCCTCAGGACAGAAGTGAGGGTGGAGCCGGACACTCGTCCTGGGGCTGTTTTGGCTGTTTCTGCTCCCTGGGAAGAGTCTTTCTTCCTCCTCTGCAGGGAACTGGGAACTTGACCTTCACAGGTTGGGAGGGAAGTTCTGCTTGTCTACCTGGGGCCATTTGCTGTAGTGGAAAAACCCCGACTGGGAGTTATAATACTTAGGGTTGACTGGGGAGGGGGCTTTTGCCTCCAACCAACTCTTGTGTGCTTAGTACACCATGTGTCTTCCTGAGCCTCAGTTTCCCCATCTGTACAGTGTAGGCGATAAGGACCTCTTGGAGGGCTGGGTGGGACATGGAGCATGCTGGTATCCAGGGAGTGCTTATAAGAGTCCTTGCAGATGCCGATGCTGACACCTGGGTGGGACATGAAGGGGCGTGGAGTGCACCCGGCTATCTGTGGAGGGTGGGTCTGGTGTCAGGGGTACACGGAAGGAGATGCCCTTCTCATTCTACCTGGGGACTAGCCGCCCCTTCCTTATGATGATGCCTGGGATGCAGAGGCCCACGTGGCCTCCGGAGAGAGTGGACACGTTGTTTGGCTTAGGGTGGTGTGCAGAGGCCCAGAGAGGGTGTGGGGCCCATCAGGGCAGAGCTGGATGCAGAGTTGCTGCGGAGGGCCATCCACGGGACCCTCGTGCCGGCTCTCCCTGACTGCCCAGGGCGAGGCTGGTTGGCCTGGATTCCAGCCTCCTGGGCCTCCTCTGGCCCTGCCTTCTAGAGAGAGCCGAAGGGAGTGGATGTGTGGGTGGGGGAGGGACGGGGTGGAGGTTCAGAGCTAGAGGCTGGTGGCCTGTCCTGAGTGCTGCATTCCACACACAAGACCCAGATGCCAGTGTGTCCCGAGCTGCCAAGGAGGTGCTGGATGACCTGGATGACTGAGTGGTGTGCAGAGTGACCGCCAGGCTGACTACTGGGGACTAGATCCTTGGCAGCCTGCTGGGGCAGGAGGGATGGTCTCTTAGCAGTGTGACCACCTCAGGAGTGTTATCATGTGGCCTCTGGTGAGTTAAACTGGGATGTGGGGCCATCTCAAAGCTACCTCCATGTATCCTTTGTAGAAAGTTGTGTAACTGCAGCGGGGATGGGCAGGAAGGTGTGACAGGACCTTCTGTTGACCCGAGATTTCCCCACAGAGATCCTTATAGACTCACGACTTGGTTCCATAAAACTCTCTTCTTTACTGTTAAATATGAGGCAATGTGTGATGACATAGTGATATAGTTGAATTCTCTGCATGCGAGATTAGGAACTACCAACAAGACAGAAGCCTCCCTTCCTTACCCCCTCCCCACTTTTCCCTTGAGAGGTAGCTGCTCTCCAGAGAAGCAGGATGAAAACAAGATATGGTGAGTTTCAAACACGTGTAACACTATGGCGGGTCTAAACACTAGTAACAATAAATGAGAATGTGTTAAAACAATCTACTAAAAGATGAAGGCTCTTGGACTGTTGATGAATCCAGCTCCCTGTGAATCTAGAAAAGGCTTAGATATCTAGAAGAGAATTAATTACATAGAAGACTGGGAATGAAGGGCATGGAGAAAAGATACATGGTCAGTACTGACCACAATAAAGCAGGTGCAGTGAAGTGCACGCAAGTTCATACACTACCCCGCCGAAAAGTACCAGAACGAACTGAGGGTGCATCTTACACAGATTGGGGCAGACTATCCTATGAAAAGCACCAGAGCATGAACATCTTAGGCTTTGTGTCCACGTAGTCTCGGTCACGACTGTGCAGCTCTTGTCTCATGGCATGGGAACATTCACAGATATACACAAAAAATGAGCACAGTTGTGTTCCCAGAAAACTTTATGAAGACAGGTGGCAGGACAGAAGTGGCTTCTGCTGACTCCTCGCCTAGATCAAAGCCAAAATAATGAGCGAGACGTGATAATCAGGGGTCATTTTATACCTAACATTGTAGTTTTGAAATATCTGAGTCAAAAGCGGGTAGAAGTACAGAGGGAGTTCGGCCAACCATCAGAAGCGTGGGGCTTTGTGACAGCGGTTGCAGAAGTCAGACACAGTAGACAGTGTTATGGGCAGCATGTGTACTTACTGCTCTGTACATGTAGATGTTTCTAGATGCAGGTCCTGCATACTGTGCCCGTCTTCCTTCACTCCTTGGATTTTCTAAGTGAGCATGGTTGGTTCTACCTCTCGGTGGGCTTGATGAAATGGACGGGGAGAGAGTTCTGATCTTTGGCGCTGGGGCCTCATGCAGTCCTGTAGTTGCCATGGAGATGGTGAGAGTTTGTGCACTGTCAACACTGAGAAAGGTCCGGAGGCCACGCAACAGAGTCCCCCCTGTGGGGTGCACACATGAGATGGTAGGAGCCCACAGCCAACATGAGCACCCATTCTCAGTGGACAGTTGGGGGTTCGCCTAGCCCGGCCCCCAGCTTCTTCACAGACCCCACTGTACTAGCCCTTCCTGGTCTGTGACCTGGTCGAGTGAGACCTGCTGCTGGCACTCTCTCCCTCCTGTGTTGTCATCCATGCCATTCCCACCCGTGAAGTGCCGTTTCTCCCCCTCCTTCCCCTCTGCCATGGCACTTGGCCTTCGAGGCCCTAGCAGTGAAACTGTCCTGCTCCCTAGATGGAGGTGACATTCCTCAGTTCCTTGTCTTGCCATCCCTGGTCTGTGACACCTTCTGTGGTCATGTCCTTCCCATTGGGCTTTCTGGGCAGAAATGTTTCTGGGTCTCCTGACGTCTCTACAGAGTAGTCTTTGTCAAGGGCACCAGACCATGTTCCTCCTGGAAGCCAGGAAGTGTCCATCCTGGGCGCCAGACAGTGCCATTCACAGGTACCAGGCAGTGCTTGTCATGGGTGCCAGGAAGTATCCTTCCTGGGCATCAGGAGGTGTCCCTCATGGACCTCAGACCATGTCCCTCATGGCATCAGGCTGTGTCTCCCGTGGGTGTTAGGCCATGTCCTTTGTGGAATCAGGCTGTATCTCTCATGAGTGTCAGGCCATGTCCCTTGTGGGCATTAGGCAGTACTCATCGTGGACATCAGGCTGTGTCCCTTGTGGGCATCAGGTCATGTCCCTTGTGGGCACCAGTCAGTGCTCGTGGGTGTCAGGCTGTGTCCCTCGTTACCTCAGGCCATGCCTCTTGTGGTTGTCAGGCCATGTCCTTCATGGGCTTCAGGCCGTGTCCCCTGTGACCTCAAGTTGTGTCCCTCATGGGCCTCAGGCTGTGTCCCTTATAACCTCAGGTCGTGTCCCTATGGGCCTCAGGTCGTGTCCCTCATGGGCTTCAGGCCATGTCCCTCATAGACGTCAGGCTGTGTCTTCTGTGGGCATTAGGCCATGTCCTTCATGGACATTAGGCCGTGCTTGTTGTGGGTGCCAGGTGGTATCTTTGAGCCCAGGGAAGGGGAAGGAAGGTGGCCCCCGTGACCACCTCCCACATGTTGGTGATGGAGCAGGGTGGTCTGACTGGGTGCTTGTGAGTCTTGGCACCACCCCTCACTGATAGGTGGCCTTGGATAGGCTGGAAGGCCTCAGTTTCCTCCTCTGAATTTTTCTGGTGAATAACATGGATGTCATAGGGTTGTGAGGCCAAGATGTGCCTGACTGGAGGAGCTCGTGGGATGTGTCAGCTGTCAGTCCTCGGTTCCCTTCTGGCGACTCGTCATCATGGTGCTCTTGGTCTCATGTCACAGATGGAGGCCCGAGGCCCAGGATGCTCAGGTCAGTTCTCCCAGACACTCAACTGGGAGGCAGCAGAGCTGGACTGGGGACCTGGATTCCTGATTGCACGAGGAGGTGCACACTGTCCCAATGGCCTGTCCTTGAACATGTGATTCACTGAGTCAGGCCACCATGTGACTACAGCACACCCCTTCCCAGTAGGGCTCAAGGCCTGGTGCTGGGACCCACATGTCCATCTGAGCCTGGGAAACCGTATGGTTCGACTCCTTTTTGTCCCAGGAAGCGGGCTCCCCCCATCCATGGGCCATCAATTCCCCATCAAGGAAGGGATTCCAACACACCAAAGCCAGAGAAGGGGGCTCCTAAATCTTTCGAGTAACACAGATTCCCGGGCTCCATGAAGGATCTTGGGGGTTGCTGGGAATCTGGACACAGAGCTCAAAGCAGAGGAAACGGGCTTTTCCATCCTTTTATTTTTGGGAGAAACTGGGACTTGGAGGAGTTATGTGCTGGCATGAGACCTACCAGCTCAGGGGCCCGGACAGCCCTTCTCAGGACCATCCCCTGGCTATGGCTGTGTCTGTGTCCCGGCCTGTCCTGTTCCCCTCCTGACGCGGCGCCTCTAGCGCCCTGGACAATGGCAGAAGCCACGAGGGGTATGCGGAGACTTTCTGGAAACGCAGGCTCTGCTCCCAGACTTCCTGTGTCTTACAATGTTATCTCCAGAATAGGAAACTTTGTCCCAGTTCTGCAACGCACATCCTCTGCCTGAGAGCCACGGCGGGCGACCGGGGCGGGCCCTGCTCTGCGGGCGGGAGCTGTGCCTGGCCCAGGGCCTCCCTCCTGCCGACTGTGAAGGCAGCCCGGTTTGCAGAAATAGTCATGCTGGCGGGACTCACTGGGATGACCGTCTCAGGTTCGGACCCGGATGTCCGGGCGGGGTCCTTCCTCAGAGACAGGGCCTGTGCCCACCTGGGGGCCTTGGGCAGCAGCATCTGCTCTCTGAGCCTCAGTTTCCTCTTCTGTTAAGGGAGTGGGGCTGGGCTGAGGGGTCTCCAACCCTGACACACAGGAGTCCTTCAGGGTCCCTGGAAACCAGCCTTTCGCTGCTGTGGCCGGGGTGTTCCATGGCACCCCACATTTCCAGAGCTTCTGCTGACCTGGGAAGTTCATGTGACCCATGGGGTGGCATGGATTCCCCAGCAAGCATCTGCTGAAGGGGTGCAGGGAAGGGACCCCAGCGTGTGTTCCTGGCCTCCCTGCTCTCTTCCCGTGGGCCAGCGGCAGAGGGTGGTGGTGTCCTCCTGAGGGGTGGAAGAGGCGTCTGACTTGTAATGACAGTGTGTGTGGAGCCCACTGAGGGCTCAGAAGTGATCAGAGGAAAGACATTTGCAAAATTGAGTTGCCCTTGCTTCTCTGACACCCTGTCGCCCCTCCGCACGTCAGCCTCCAGCTCTCCCCGACAGCCTCCCTGCTTCCTCCGGGGAGCACACAGTAGGCTTCTGGTGGGTGGAGTTGGCGTCCTGAGCATAGCCCTCCTGGCATCTCAGTGATGCTTCTGCTGGCTGGATCCCAGACCCACAACGAGTGGTTCTTGAAAACATCCTTCCCACTCCTTCCCCTCCCCCCCCACCAGAACTTGCTTCCAGGGTTTCTGGGTGGAACGCTCCGTGGCTGAGGCCTGGCGGGTCTGGTGGGCGGGAGTGCATCATTGGGAGGGACGCTTTGGTGCAGGTGGAGGTTGTCAGACTCCAGCAGGAACCTAGGGGAAGGGCTCTTGTGAGTCCTTGCAGATAAGCGTGTCTATCTGCCTATGTTAGGGCAGAGGCTGCAGGGACCCGGGAGTTGAACCAGGAGACTCAGGCTCCAGATGGAGCACAGGTGGTGGGGTCAGCTGCACCCAGGTCTTTGCAGGGCGTCTGTCTGGTGCAGGGTGCGTGCTCTGGGGCAGCTGGCCACTGTTCTTGTGAGTCTCATCTGGCAGTGGTTTCCAGAGCCCATGGGGAGGGTGCAGAGGAGTTGGTGGCAGGGAGAGGAGTGGCTGGCGTAACCAGCCTCCTCCTCGAGAATGAGACCTCCCATAGGACCCCTACTGAGGCTGTCTCCTTCCTCAGAGGGCACAGTCGGGTTGGGCTTCCACAGTGCCCAGAGGGGATGGGCCTGCTGGCTGCTCTGAGTCAAGTTCGGAGACCAAGGGAAGAGGAGCAACCTTTTGGCTTCCAGGCCAGACCCAACTCCGGCTCAAGGTCAGCAGGCTGCTCGGAGGGGCTCTGAGCTGCATAGGGGTCTGGCCGGCGGGCCACAGGGTAGTGCTGGGACAGGGGCCTCCCCAGGGAGACTGGCGGCGCTGGGTCTCCCTGGCTGGGTTCCAGTGCCCACGTGCCCAGAGACACAGGCGGCTGCTCCTGCCGTGGCGCCCTTGGGGCCCGGCCTGGCCGGAACCGGCCATTCCCTGGCAGGGCCGCCTCCCTGACTTGGCAGGACCGCCCGTGGGCTGGGGCAGCCGTGGCATTTCCAGCTTGGCGCCCTGCCCGCCTCACTGGGGCCTCACAGTCTGTCCCTCGGGCCAGGACCAGCCCTTGGGCCTGCCGGCTTCGAGGCTTCCCCCCAGGGCCTCTTCCTGCTGCTCCACAAGCCTGTTCTTCTGGGGCCCCACCCCTGTGTTCCCATTGCCCACCCCAGGAACCTGGGTCCGGCTCCTGCCCCAGTCACCCGGGAAGCCACAGGCAGCCTTTCCCTGGCTCACCTGCTGGAGTTGATGCCCGAGGGGTTCCCACACAGGGGGCCCCTCCCTGCCTGCCCTCACGTGGAAACACCCAAGTTGGCAGGGCCACCCGGCCTGACACTGTAGGAAACACTGCTTCTTTAAAATGGGTATGGAAATAACTGGGTGGCATGCTGGCATGTGAGAGCTGAGGGCCGCCGTCCTTCCCAGGTGGCCACTGGCCTCTGGAGCAGGGTGGAGGCAGCTCGGCTGGGTAGGGCCTCCCTTCAGGACGCACAGAGGAGTCCTGACCCGGGGCACCTTGCTGCTCAGGCTGCCTAGGCGGCGGGGGCGGGAATGGCCGCTGTCTAAGAAACCAGGTTTTGTGGCTCCCGGAGGCCGTGGCCTGATGCTGGCTGGACGGTGCTTCCTGTCGGGGGTCATGCAGAGATCAGCTTTCGCAAGCAGATAGGCGCACTCGGGCTGGTATGCCAGTTGTTTACACAGTACTGGGAGGATAAACAGTTCTCCTGAGCCTTATTTATATTTTGCATTTGTTGATCAAAACTTTTTTTTAAACTTCGACCCAGCTGCTTTCAGAATTATTGAGGACTGTGGACTTAGGACTCCTAATTACCGGTGCTTCATTGTACGGATAATTCATCGCACGAGAATTTATTTTGGAGGACGTGTGTGTCATTCAGAAGCCGCAGAGCTGAGGGTTGGGTCACCAGAATAGAAGCGTCCCTGCCTCCCCAGAGTGGTGATGTTGTATGAAGACCTGGTGTGCAGCGTGCCCCACACACAGAAGCAGCTCTGAGGTGGAGGAGAGGGTGAGGTCCAGAGACTGGTCCTGGGCAACACCCGTGGTGCTGTGTCCCTGGGGCTCACACGACACTCCGGTGACACTAGATCCTGAGGGCCATGGGTGGCTGGAGGAGGAGGGTGGCTGAGAGGATGCGCGTCGGCAACTGCCAGTAGCCACAAAGGCGTGTCCTTGGTGTGGTCACCGTGCTGCTGCTCTCATCTGTGTCCTGGTCTTGTGACTTTGCCGTGACTTCTGTCTAGCAGGCATAACTGACAGCCTTACTGCAGGCATGAGGGTCTGCTCTGATCATCACCGTTTGAGAGCAGGACCTTGACTCCGTCGAGGAATTGAGGACCCCACCCTCAGGCCTTCCACCCCGGGCCTGCTTCTTGGTGTCTGTCCTCGCAAAGACCTGCAGAGACTCAGTCTAGGAGAAGAGGGTCACACATCTGACCCTTGCTGGCTGCCCCAAGGATGCCTGCTGGTTGCTCTGGCTCTACCGCCCTCCCCAGCCGCTGCAAGGTGACAGGGTTGCTGGCATCAAAGGTGACCCCTTCCAGCCTGGACTCTTCAGTCTTGGCATCCCCCTTCCTGGCTAGTAAGAGTCACCAACCGGGGCTCCCCACCGTTCTTCCCTGCAGAGATGCAGATGGAGCTCTGCACAGCGGGGGGCAGCTCCCCTTGCATGGATAAGAAACTGAGGCATGTGGCTCTGGTGATGGTGGTCCGCGGGCCGGACAGGGTTGATGGAAGCTCTGGGTGCTTGGGTTTTTTTGCTGTTTTTGACTCTGGTTTTCAGTGTCCTCTTGTGGCGGTGGCTACAGGACAGGGCTGGACTGCTGCGCGGCACTCAGTGGAACTTGAGGGCCTGGTCTATACCAGCCTCCAGGAGGAAGTGGTTAGGTGGCCAAGAAGGCAGCCTGCCCTCCCAGATTAATTAATAATTGAGAGCTGGCCCTCAGCCAGGCCAGCCAGAGAGACCGGGAACAGGGTGGTTTGCAACCAAGGGGGTGGGACGTCTGGCTTTGCCCGCAGCTGAGAGGCATCCACACCGGTGGTGATTTATGGTCTGAGTCGCCGGGATCCTCCTGTGTGCCGGCCAACCATGGCATGTGCTTAAGGAATGCTGATGCTGGCAGCCTGTGGGCCTGTGCCCCCGGGGGGGGCAGGGAAGGGCCAGTGCCAGCCTTGTGGGGAGGGTTCAAGTCCCATCTGAGGGGGTATGGGGGAGAGGACCATGCTGCCCACCTGTGGGGACCTGGCACGGAATGCCCTGCGGAGAGGGGTGGGGGGGGCTGCGGGGTTCTTGGCCCTGGGTTCGGGTTCCGCCTTGTTCATTGACTGCATGACCTCCTTGAGGCCCGGATCCTCTGTAAGATAATACTTTTCTCCAGGATTGCTCTTGGCACCCGATGAGGTGGGCCACATAGACTGGGGGTGCTCCATCATGAGGGGTTCCCATGGGATGATGGGGGACATGGGGTGCCTGTGTGTGTCAGGTGTGTGTGTTAGGGATGGTGGGCCTTCAGGCTTCTCCCCCCCACCTGCCCCCCAGGCCCCTGCAACTGCTGACAGCCCTCTGGGTGATGGTCTAGAAGCCTCTTGGGCATTGCCCTCCCATGGGCTTAGTCTGGTGTCTTTTCCAGAGGAAATCAGGTTTGTGAACTGGATCCTGGAAAACAAGGCATGGCCCTGCCAGCCACAGGGTTGGCCCTGGGAAGGAACTGAACCGGGGCATGGCCATTAGGGCCCTCCGCTCTGGGCTCACCCATGTGCCTTTAGACCAGGCCCAGAGCGACCCTGAGGAGCAGGGCCCTGCCACAAGACACGGCACATCTTCTGGGGTGCTGGCACACATGGCAGACAGGACATCTGACCCCGCCATCCTCGGCCTGTGGACCCTAGGGATGACCAGGGCTGCCTGAGCTTTATCACTGTGACCTGGAAAGGGGGGTCCTCTATGGTGGCCTGCAGAACTGGAAGGCCCCCACAGTTAAGACTGGTGGCTCACCGTCACCTCCGTGGCTTGGCTGAGCTGATATGGGAACCAGCCCTAGTGTCCTCCTGCCTCGGAAGCAGGTCCTAGACTTGGGCTGCGGTGAGCAGAGGGCATTCTGTGGGGCTGTGGGATGGACACGCTGGTTGACCCCACACCCCTGTCACACAAGCTGGGTCTTCTAGGCTGGGGGTAGCATGGGCATGCCAGGCTACTTGGGTTGTCGGCACAGTGGCCCAGCCACAGAATAGATGGTAGCCGTGGCAGGGCCTCAAGCTTCTGCCAAGCCAGGAGGTTGTTGGCAACGTTTTTGTTGGGAACATTTTGACCTCACGTTGTTGCATCCTCTATAGCAAATATTGGTGTTTAATCATGGCTTAATGATGTCTCTTGTCAATATTGGCTTCCCGCTGAGTATAAAGCATGGTTGTTTGTTCCCACAGCATGCAAGAGTGATCCAGGCCCCCTTACTTTAAGACCTAGCACATGGGCCTCCTGCCCACCATGGAGGTGGACTTGTGTTTTTGTGTTGCAAAAGGATGTTGTGAAGGAAAGGATTTAATGCAAGAACTTTCTTCAAATCTTTTAAGAAGTTTTTACTTATTTGTTTTTGAGCTGGGGTCTCACTCTGTTGCAGGCTGCAGTGCAGTGGCCCCAGTCACAGTTCACCCTAGCCTTGATTCCTGGAATCAGTCGATCCTTCCACCTCAGCCTCCTGAGTAGCTGGGACTCCACGCCCGGCTGATCTTTTTTCTTGTTTAATGCAGGTTAACCTCATGCCCCACCTCTGGCACCTTC
The DNA here is from genome assembly GCF_000164805.1 of Carlito syrichta. Lineage (NCBI taxonomy): Eukaryota > Metazoa > Chordata > Mammalia > Primates > Tarsiidae > Carlito > Carlito syrichta. The sequence goes on from NW_007046029.1 coordinate 26,098, forward strand.
CTTTGGGGTGATTGCCCCAAGCTGTGTCTTTAGTGTAAACCAAGGCAATGCCCGATTTGCAAAGGTCGCATGGTACCCACCCGTGGGTGAGTCACACAGGCTGGCGTCGGAGGAGGCTTGTTTCTGAGAGCTTTGCAGATAGGAAAAGCAGCACTCCTGCCCTTTACATGGCTGTCCCATTCAGAGTCATGTCCCCCTCATCCTGTATACTGGGCAAGTCAGAGCAGCCAGCTCTGCCCATGTTGGACAGAATGATGAGTTTTGGGGCTCAGAGTGGGCTTGGCGGGCCTCCTGGGGATTGGCCATTGGGAGGACGGTGCTCCCCCACCCAGGGCCTTGGTCTCAAGCCTCAATGGTGCCACCTGCCAAATGGGAACAGAGTAGCTGCTGTGTCCTTGTCACATGCAGGGTTGGGGGTAGGAAAGAGATAGATGATGTCCTTGGAGCCCTTCTGGCCCTTGGGGCACAGTTGTCAGCACTCATTTCTGAGAGCGCCCCATTAGGCCACACTGTGCTGGGACTCTGGGGAGGAAGGGAGAGACCAGGCCAGCATCCCAGGCCAGCCTGCTGGTCGGCCAGGTGGGTGGCACCCTTCTGGTGACCACATTAAGCAGAGTGTCACAGAGGAGGGGTATGTGGTGCCAGCAAGGGGCTGAGGAAGGCCTTCCAAATGCGCTGATGCTGGAGCGGGTGTACATGCCTTAGACCCCAGTGCTTTGGGAGACTGAGATGGAGGGAAACCTGGAGCCCAGGAGTTTGAGACCAGCCTGGGCAACGTGGCAAGACCTTGTCTCTACAAAAAGTCAAAAAATTAGCTGGGCATGGTGGCGCCTGTAGTCCCAGCTATGCAGGAGACTGAGGTAGGAGGATCCCTTGAGCCCAGGAGTTAAAGCCTACAATGAGCTGTGATCACATCCCTGCCCTCCAGCCTGGGCCACAGAGCAAGAACTTGTATCTAAACAAACAAAAAAACAAACAAGGTGACACTGGAGTCTGGACGGTTCAGCAAGGTTCTGATGAGTGTTGGGGAGGGCAGGAAACTGGACTATGGAGGACCAGCCTCTGCTGCTGGGTCCTCAGACTCCATGCCCCAGTCAGGTGCCTCCCGGAGGACACTACATCTGGTAGAGAGCAACATGTGCCGTCACTGGGGTCTCCAATGACCCAGTGCTGTGCTGTCACCATCCTGCAGTCCTTACCGGCTGTTGAATGAGGGGCCCTGGCCCGATGCTGCATCTGGGCCTGGCTGGATGGAGTCCCCTGCCCTTGGGGACATGGCTGCCGGGGTCTGCTCCCCTTACTGCGCCCTGCTGTGGTTTCAGGAGAGTGAGAGGGTGTGGCCCAGAGTCTACCTGGGTGGGGTTACACACAGGGAGTGGTGGGAGGTGGGGAGGCTGGGAGGCCAGGCACAGGCGGGTCTGGCTGTGGTCACACCCCCGAGAGCTGCAACAGGCTGGCAGGGCAGTTTCTGGGTCTGGTGTTCTCATGTCTCTACATGGGGCCCGAGTGGAAGTCAGAGATGGGGTTTGCTGTGAAATGCGAGCTGTATTTGGGAAACGGAAGAAAAATAGAGGTGCTGCATTCTCCCGGCTCTGGGAGCCTGAAGGGTGGGAGAGAACCCAGAGGAGACTTTGTGGGGACACCGCCATCTGCCACAGACCCTCTGATGCACACCTGCCAGCCCTACCTGAGGTCTCAGTGTCACCAGCAAAGTAGGGTTGGGCTCTGTGGGCTACCGCAGGCATCGAGGCCCTGGACAGAGCCCGGTGCTACCTGAGGTGAGGACAGCCTCAGGCCTGTGAGACCCTGGCTCATGTGTGAATTCAGCAGCTCGGCCCAAGCAGGGAGGCAAGGCAGCCCACAGGTCAGGACGGCTCGGGCCCCTCATGGTGGCCGCTCTCCTGGTGACAGGACCCCAATTCAGGGCCTCGCACATAATGTTCTACACCTTTCCCAGGCAGTTCTAGAAGCAAGGCTTCCCCACAGGTGGTCTATGAGAAAACAGACACACCCGAGTCTGCAGTGATCAACAAGGACGCTCTGTGGGAGCAAAGTTCAGGGGCTTTTGTTGCAGAAACGATTCCTTCTCAGGACATGCTGGTTTTATAATCTGCTTATTTGGCTCTACCTCTTGGTCTATACTCTCCTGGCTCCTGGGACACAGGGACTAGCTCCCACTGGGCTCACTGTCTGCCCGGGGCTCTCCCCTGGTGGTCTTTCTCCCTCAATAGTCTGCATCATTGGGTCTCCTTGAGAGAGAGGCCACAGTTCTAGAGTCTGATGGGGGAGAAGGCGTTGATACCAGCCTCTGTGTGACTCTTGGAAGTGGGAGCCATAGAGTGTTATGGAGAGGGAGCTTGTGCCAGAGCTGGGGCTTGGGGAGGAACTGGAAGCACTTGGGCAGGGAATTCAGCCCGCAGGTGGAAGGCAGTGAAGGCAGGCTGGTGGAGGGAGGCCCAGGCCTCTCTTTGGTCTTTCCCTGGAGTGGTAATGGCCTCCTGGGAAGCCAGGCCTGTGGATTCGGCCCTGGGCAGGGCGTGCTGTGAGGCAGGGATGAGGCAGGTCTTCTTCCCAGGATATCTGGCTACTGCCCGAGGTTAGAGAAGGGAACTGCAGTGGGCCCAGTTGCCACTCAGCACCATCAGGGCTGTGTATAGGCAGGAAACCCCGGGCCAGGGGAAAGGCCTTTCTGCAGGGTCCTGTCAGGAGGCTGCTGACCATCAGACACCCAGACTCCTGGGCTCTTCTGGAGTGGGGGACTCATGAGCTTCCCCCTTCAGAGGAGCAGGGGGTGGGTGAAGGGCATAGAGGGTGGGTGGGGCCTGGCCTGCCAGTCGGGTTCCCATGCTGCCCTCTGACTTGGGGCCTGTCCTGAGAATGAGGTAGCTCTGTCGCCTGGGCCTGTGCAGTCCATGGGGGTGGTGGGAGGAGCCTCCCTGAGGCCAACCTTCATTCCTGCAGCACATCTAGGAGACGGCCCTGTCTCATCTGGAAGAGGGGGGTGTTTGAGTTTGGGGGCAACTGGGCTCACACACTGAAAGCTGGGAGTTTGTGGGCTGTGTGGGGCCTGGGGCACCTGGGACCTGGTAGGTGGCAAGTCCGGCCGCCCTGTCAGGGGAGCACCACCTTACCCAGATCCTCCTCATGGTCCCCCACATGACGGCCGGCGTGGACATGATAGGGTTGTCACAGCGTGGTCCTGCCGTCACCATGTCCTCTGGGGCTCTGCAGCTGACGGTGGCTGCCGCAGGATCATGTGAAGTCCCTGAGCCTAGATGGGTGCACACACCCAGCGCGCACCAGCGATGACTTGGGCGAGCCGCCTGCCCTTCAGGCCTGAGCCCCTCACCTGAGAGTGGGGTGACCGAGGGGACGAATGCAATCACGGTCGTGCCTCTCAGGGGCTCCGGTGACATGCCTGTGCCTGGGCTAGGTGGGCTTCTCAGGTATGGGCTGCTTCACTGTGTTGCTGTTATTATCTCCGGTGTCATTCCCTTGATTGTCAGCCTCCATCAGCACGTCCTGCATTGCAGGTGTTGTGGGCTGTTGGGAGCTGGACCGGTGGTCACTTCATCCTGGGATGCACACGGGGGTCGTAGAGATAAGCCGCAGGTGTCGTAGCATTAGCAGTCATCATTGCTGTAACTTACGCAGTGCTATTTTGAGTCAGGAATTATCTGACACACTTGAAATCAATCCCACCTCCTTGATGGGGTAACTGCTAACTGCCATCCCTGTGTGACAGGTGGGAAAACTGAGGCCCTGAGGCATGACATCACTTACTCGAGATTCAGCAGTTGCTGAGTGGCAGGGCTGGGGGTCACTTGTCTCCACCCAGCCCTGAGCAGAAGGTGTCCGCTGGGTCCCAGCCGAGATGCTGTCTGACTGTAACCCTGGCAAGTCACTGCCCCTCTCTGGGCCTCAGTCTTCTCTCCGGGCTGGGTAGACCACCTGTCCCCAGCCTCTTGCTGCCGTCGGCCTTGGTGCCATCACATGCCTGTCTCGGGGGTGTCCCCGGCACAGTTCTGACCCAGAGTCGGGTGGCAATGGAGCCCTGGGGGGGCCTGAGCAGGCTGGCTGTTTGGTGGCCAGACCGCCCTGATGCGTTGACCAAGTAGGAACTTCCTCTTGGAAACCCAGCTTCCTCCAGGAGCCAGAGGTGCTAGGGCTGTGGTGTGGGTGGTGGTGGGGCAGGGGAGAGGGGAGAAGGGAGGGAGCTCCAGCCAGCTGGGCTGGCCTCTAGAAGGTGGGGAGGCTGGCTCTGGCTGCCCACTGTTAACATGCATGGTGTTGCACAGTCCTACTGCAGTGGAGTCCGCGGATTGAGGACTGGCCTCCTCTCCCTGAACAAAGGAGAAAAGGGCTTCTAAGGAACGCTGCCTCTGTACCCGCCACAAAACCCAGCCGCCCCGGCAGCTCAATGAAGAGGAGGGTTAAGCGGAAATTCCTTCCTTTCGTCCAAGTTTGATAACAAAGACTACTTATCACATGGGCATACGCGGTCTTAGAGGGTGTTGGGTTAACCAGACATGGGGCCGCATAATCACTGCCAGGCCCGGGCGCCACAAATGAAAGGGTGCCGTCCGGGAACCTGAAGTCACAGGCGTGACACGGGACAGGAGAAAGGAGCATTCCAGGAGGGCAGGAGGCCAGTGCGCCTGTGGAGATAGAGTGGAAGAGGTGCCCAGCCTTCATTCCAGCACTGCCTCCAACCTGCAGGGCGGCCTCTGCGCAGTATTCAGCTTCTCTGGGCTTCTGGCTGCAAGTCTCTCTCCTCAGCTCTTGTGGGGTCTGCCCTTGTTTCAGGCCCTCACCTGAGGCTGGGTAGGCCTATGCAGCCCGGGAGAGGCAGAGGTTGCCGGGCCCAGGTGGCTGGGGGCAGCAGCCCAGAGTGAGAGCGCTCCTGGGCATAAAGGTGGGGGGGCGAGTCCAGGGCAGTCTGGCCAGGAGGGGGACGCAGGAGGCACAGGCTGTGGCGCGCAAGCTCCAGCCCGCGGCCACGGGCACACGGACGCTCCTCCCTTTGTTTTGACAGAAAACTGCTGATTCGAGGCAGCCAAAGGCTTTCTTGGGATTCCAGCCCTCCTGCCCCCTCAGACTGCACGGCCCCCTCGGAGCCCCAGCGCCCCCACAAAATTACATGTTGGGCTCGGCCCCTCCCTGGGCAGAGAGGCCCAGAGGAAGGCGTGCGCCACGGAGGGCTGGCGCTGTCGGAGGGGGAGGCCTGGTGGGGGCTGGTGCCTCCTGCCTGCATGGGCAGCCACTGCCCTCTGGTGGCAGGAATTCGAACGCCACCAGAAGGGTTGGGGCTGTCCCCTGGGCTGTGGCAGGGCCCTGCTGGACTGGACACTTCCTTTTTCTTCTGAGTTTTTCAAAGGCATTGGCCCTGCACTGGGACCCACGGCTCTTAAGTGCAGAGGCTGTGGCCTTTGACAGCACAGACACCCGGGCTCCCATTGGTCCACTCAAGATACCAGACTTTTCCATCCTGCTGGGAAGTTCTCCTGCCTCTTCTGTGCCGTACCACCCACCACCCACCAGTGACCGGGGTAGTCACTGTCTGGTTTCTGTTGCCACACCTTGCCTACTCAAAAATTTCCTATCAGCCTGGTGTGGTGGCATGTGCCTGTAATCCCAGTTCTTTGAGAGGCTGAGGTGGAGGATTGCTTGAGCCCAGAAGTTTGAGACCAGTGAGATCTCACTCACCTCTGTCGAAAATAAGAAAATTAGCCAGGCACGATGGGATGTTTTCTGTAGTTTCAGCTACTCAGGAGGCTGAAGCAGGAGGATCACTTGAGCCCAGGAGTTCGAGGCTGCAGTTATCATTGCACCACTGCACTCCAACCTGGGCAACAGAGCGAGACCCTGTCTCTTAAATAAGTACAAGTATTTCACCTTGGGGGATGCATGCAGGTACCGTCCATGTCTAGCTTCTCCTGCTCCAAGGGACGCATTTGAGGCCACCCCCTCATGGCGTGTCAGTTGTGTGCTCCAGTAAGAAATGGGTGGGTGGGTCATGTTCTTGTCCACTGGCTGGACGTGCTGGTGCTGTCTTCCCGTCCTCCTGTCAGTGGACGTCAGGGCTGGTTTCTGGGCGTTGGGGTGATGTCTCCAGCCACTGTTAATGTCTACGCAGTCACAGAGGCTCAGAGCTGGGAAGGCCAACGGTGTCACTGTTCAGACTGGAAGACAGGCCTGAAGGGGAGGGGGACCTGCTGGCTGGCCCACAGGCAGGACTCCTGCTCTGGCTGCGTCCTCCGCAGATCACCCCATCAGCTCCTCTCCCCTCCCCCACTGTGGAGCTGGCTGGGAACTAGGCCAGGCCGAGGGGGAGCAGGGTGGGAGTTTCGGTCTGACCGGGTCATCTTTGATGTTGCTCACTCGGGTCTGACTCCCCCGGATTTATTTGCAATTAAAGAGCTGGCTCCTAAATTAGGCTGATGGCTGTGGGAGATGGCCGGGCAGGCCTTGAGCCACGAGGGGAAGAGGATCCTTCTGCGGGACATCATCCTCTTGCCTGAGTGGCGGGTGCAGCATGGCCGGGCATGGGGGCATGGGGGCCTGCAGCCGTGGGAACTGCAGGGGGATGGCTGATGAGGGGGCGTGGCCTAATGTGGGATGGTAGCTGTGTGGGGGGTCATGGCCGGCCCGAGGGGGGGCAGTGTGAGGGGCAGTTGTTGGGGGAAGGCATGCAGCCATGGGATGTGCAGGGGGACCCTGGGTGGGGGGGTCGGGGCTGGGTGTGGGGGGGAATGCAGCTGTAGGATGACCCTACATGGGGACCCTGGGTGGAAGGGATGTGGCTGGGCCGCGGGCAGTGTAGCTGTGAGGTGGGGAGGGGCATAGCTGGGTATGGAGGCAACTGTGGGGTGGGGGGCTGCAGCCACGAGAAATGCAGGGGGACCAAGGGTACCAGGGAGTGGCTGGGTGGGGCAGCTGTGGAGTGAGGGGGGTGTGACCAGGCATGTGGGGGCAGTCGTGGGGAGCATGCAGGAGGACCACAGGCCAGTATCTGCCTTCTCTCTCGCAGTGTCACAGAGCTGTTGTGTTTCGGGCGTGCCGTGGGAGGACAGGGCCCCACGGGGCTCTGGGTGCTCAGACACCAGCCACCTCCGTCCTTCACCGTACACGGGCGTCTTTTCCACTGCAGGTGTCAGGCTGGGAGCTGCCTGTAATGTCTGCAAGGCCCTCACGGTCTTTGAGGGGCTGCCTAGGGATCTGCTGATCCTTCCGTAATGGTGACCCTGTGCTAGGACGGTACCCTGACTCTGAGGGGAGCACAACACGGGGGCCAGCAGAAATCCCTGAGATGGGCAGCATGAGCGAGGCATGTGCGTTCCCCACTGTGTACCCAGGGAGACTGAGGCTTGGGACACCAGCAGGCTAAAACCTGCCCTTCCACTCAGACCATCAGGGAACATGGACAGTGGCACAGACACTTGTGGGGCAGGGGAGGGGCTGCAGTTCAGGGGTCCGGGAGGGAGGGCTTCCCAGAGGTGGAGACTGCCTCTCAGGTTGTGGGCACCTCGGCCGGGAGCCCAGGCCAGGCGAAGTGCTCTCCAGTCCATTCAACCACTGAACCTGCAGGGCAGGGACTAGCCTAGGTCCTGGTGTCCTCCAGCCAGGCAGCCGAGCAGGCTGGGTCCGGGGGCATTACTATGGCATTTGTGTCAGCCATGAGTGCCATTCCTGTGAGGGGCCCCAGCCAGGCTGGGGACATGGGTCTTGGGGGGAGGGAGGCTGTTGGGACTGGCTGTGGAGAGGCTCAGAGAGAGAAACTGAGGCTTGGAGAAGGGAGGGGCTGGTGTGAGGTGCACTGGTTTCAGGGAGGAGCCTGCCCAGGACCTGGGCCTCAGTTCCCCTGCCTGTGATGGGGTGACAATAGGGGTGGGGGGAGGCACCAGTTCACAAGGGCGCTCAGAGACGCTGCCATCCTCCTGTCCCCAGGCTCCTCCATGCAGCCATGGGATGTGCAGGGGGACCCTGGGTAAGGGGGGCAGGGCTAGGTGTGGGTGTGGGAAGCTTGGGGGGGCATGCAGCCATGGAACCTGCAGGGAGACCCTGTGTGAGGAGGATGTGGCCAGGTGGGAGGAAGTGAAGCTGTGGGGTGGGCGTGGGTGGGTGTTTGGCAGCTATGGGGTGGAGGGTGCTGGTTGTGCTTGGCAAGTGAGTGGTGTGGGTGTTGGTCTCAAGGCCTCGGGGGCTCCCAGAGCAGTGCGGGGTGGGTGGGCAGGAAGGGAGCAGCTTGGAGGCTAGAGCGGGATCTGGCCATCCCCCACTGCCTACCTGCTGTGCCTGACCTGGACCCTAGGCCTAGGCACACCAGGGCCACCTCCTCTCCTGACCTCCAGTGGGAGCCTCTGGGGTCTCGGTGCAGGCCAGGGGCAAGTGACCTGTCCCCAGCACACCTGGAACCTGTGGCCGGGACCTCATATCAAGTGGAGGGTGAGGGGCATGCTTTCGGGGCCGGTCCCAGCCCATGGTCGTAGCAGGGCAGGCAGCCTCCAGGAAGTCTGCGTGGGAGAGAGGGCTGGGTGGTACCCTGCACCTCAGGGCTCTGGGCAGGGATGGGTGAAGGGAAACGACTGGCCTCCCTCAGGCTCCTGGGCAGCGTCGTCACAAATGTCGTCTCCCTGGGGTCTGGCTGGACCCGCTTGGTTTCCCTCCGGGCATGTGCCTTAGGCCTCTGGCAGGGTGTCCTCTGCACAGGACCCAGCCAGGGCCTGTGTGGAGGTGGGCATGGGAAACCACGACACCTGCTGCGTTGCGGAGCTGTGGGCCAAGGAAGGAGGTGTCAGAGGCAGCAGTTGGCACGTACAGGGAGTTGTCAGACTCCTCTAGACACACAGAGATGCCCCAAGTTGGAGTGAGAGGGGGTTTCAGTAGCATCTAGGTCACCCCTTTGCTGGACAGTGGGGAAACTGAGGCTCCAGAAGGAATGGCACACACCTCAGAGCTGGCAGGTCTGGGCTCCCCTGAGGGGCCACATCTTTCAGCCCTGGGAACCCTCAGCTCCTCTGCTACACAGCGGGAGCCACAGTCCTTGTACAGACCCATGTGTCCTGCCAAGCAGCCATCTAACCCCTAACCCTAACCCATAGACCTTCCTCTGGGCGGTGTGGGTAGGTGTGTCTGTCTGTCTCTGCTGATGAGTGAATGGCTTGTATGTGGCCCATGTCTGCGTGTCCACTGTGTCCAGCACACAGCAGGTACTCAGGCTGCAGGGTGGGGACTCAGAGCCTTTGTTTCCTCTTTGGAGTGAGGGATGCCAGGTGGCGTGTGCTGGCTATCTGCCCTCTCTTCTCCCCCCACCCCAGTCAGGCCCATCACCTCTTATACCCTGCAGACCAGAATCCTAGCCTGCCCAGAGTCCCTCTCAGGGATGCACACAGTAGGTGCTCAATGCCTGCTGAATTCCCTGGGCATTGGAGCCAGGCCCAACGCCCCTCCCCTCCAAGACCCACGTCCCAGCCTGCCCGGGGCCTCTTGCAGGCATGCACACAGTAGGTGTTCAATGCTTGCTGAGTTCCTGGGGCACCAGAGCCAGGGTATTAGAGCCAGGCCGAATGCCCCTCTCCCCTAGATCCACGCACCCGCCTACCCAGGTCCCCTCTGGCCAGGCTCAACGCGCCCTCCCCCAACTGACGTCCCAGCCTGCCCCACCCCTCTCAGGGACACACACAGCAGGCGCTCGGTGCCCGCTGTTAACGCCAGCCCTCTGCCTTTGCAGACGCCAGCGTGTCTCCGGACGCCACCAAGCCCGGCCACTGGTGCAGCGTGGCCTACTGGGAACACCGGACGCGCGTGGGCCGCCTGTTCCCCGTGCACGAGCCCGCGGTCAGCATCTTCTACGACCTACCTCAGGGCAGCGGCTTCTGCCTGGGCCAGCTCCAGCTGGAGCGGCGCAGCGAGGCGGTGCGGCGCGCGCGCAGCAAGATCGGCTTCGGCATCGTGCTGAGCCGCGAGCCCGACGGCGTGTGGGCCTACAACCGCGGCGAGCACCCCATCTTCGCCAACTCGCCCACGCTGGACGC